>NW_028321888.1:10365998-10669415 GCF_036245765.1 Copidosoma floridanum
CCCTTTAAACGCATATTCATTGCAAGCAAGCATTTTATCATCGACCGATATAAAAAAAAAAGAGAAAAAAAAAAAAATCATTGTGATGACGATAAAAATAATGACCTTTTAACGTCTGAATGGCAAAAATGTTTTCCTTGCACTGCTGGGCGACCTTCTCGCTGCCGGTCTTGATGAGGTACTCGAGCAGCATGAGGGCTTTGTAAACGTGTCGCCAATTCTTGCCGTGATCGTTCAGCCGTTTCCACAGCATCTGCATTATCTCGGTGAATGCGACGACGTTGTACGTGAGGTCGGCGATCTCCGCCATGAGGGTGCTGCTCGGGCCCCACGGGTCATTGCTCGTCGCTTTCCGCACGGCTTTCTGTTGAGGCATTGTTTTTTTTTTTTTTTTTTTTTTTCGTCATTGTGACACGGGAAAAAGTGTTGGACTCGATTTGCGCTCATTTTTTTTACCACCCGTTTATTGCGTGCATCGAAGAGAGGGGATAAAAATCTTGCAGCTAACAAAGTCGCCAAAAGTGACATTACAGGTACTTTCGGACGCGCCGCTTCGAAGAAGCGCAGCAGCACTTGAATAAATATGTCATTTCGACTCAATGAGCCATTGGAGCTCTTAACACTTGCATTATCGTCATAAATGCCCAGTTGAAAAAAAAAAAAAAAAAAAAAAAAAAAAAAATCACGCGGCCGCGTACGACGTGCTCCGAGCACCACGGAGTAGGTGATTAATTAAATCACAACAATGTATGTAGTACTTATGCACGTACAACGTAATACTCGCACTACCTATACATACGTGCACATGTATAATCTTGTAATGTAACACGGGATGTGATTGGATTAACAGAAAAAAAAAGAACACGACCAGTTGAAGAAAGCAGAATTATAGTTATGGGCCGAGAAAAATTATTCGCGTGCAGGCAGTTTTTTTTCTACATTCTCGTTCAAAACGTCGTACTGTTGGGTATACTAACGAAAGCGCATGTTGCCACTCAGGGATGTGGTTGGCTATTGTTTTTCCCTAATTCTAATTTCTAAAGTCAAGTTTTTTGTTCTGAAAAAAGTTTGATCATATTCTTCATTTAAAAGGAATAAGAAATGTATATGTATACGAAAATTTTTCTCCAATAATCTTGGGTTTCAAAAAAGTTCTTAAAATTCGAAACAAACGGGGAAGTTGTTGATTTTTAGGGATCAAAAACAATAACAAACAAAAAATATTTTTGCGTAAAAAAAATTTCCTAATACATCGAAAAATGTATGTAATAACGATGTCTTGAGGAGGTATTAATCAATTGATAGATTATTCATGTCTTTTCCTTTACAATCGTTTATTTAACTTTAAATAAAAATCTTGAGCCGTCTCTTGCTAAAAAGTTCTGATGAGCCAAACAATTCAGAGAAGATTAAGTATATTTTTTTTTTTTTTTTTGCTCGAGAAAAGAGAAGAAGTACATAATTATTCAGGCGCTTACAGTATACGTATTAGGCACTCACCTGTGCATTGCTGTAGTTGTGGGCGAGATTGACAATGTCCCGCCTGATACCCGCCAAGTTAACCTGCATCACGTCCTGTCCTTGTCGCCGCATCTACAACACATGTATGAATCATCACGCGTTAATTGCCAGGCACTGTCAAATTCCCGTGGGCTTGTATGCGCGCACGGATGGTTTTACGCATATACTTTTGTAGGTACAATTATGCGGTAATTTTGTTATCTTATCTTTGCCATGCACCTCGGGTGTATAAATATATTTACAGGTGTTGCATCCATGTAAATATTATCAAGAGTGAATATACCTATTTATGCATACACGAATATATCACTACGATGGTAGTAGTACATAGGATTAGTAATCCATATATGTTGTCATGTTCTTCGTCACGCAAATGAAAAGAAATAATTTTTTTTTTTATTTCTATGGATTTGAGTAATGGACGTAAGATTTTTCTTCCAATTAAGTACTTTGGTGCAACGATGATAATTATTACCCATTGGAGCTCAATACGATTATAAGCCATGCGTTTGGAATCAATTTTGTTTGAATAAAAACTACTAAAAAACCTACAAAAAGAAATACTTAAAATATTTTTAGTACATTCATAAATTTCTTGCTAGTGATGTGAAAACATACATTTTTCAAAAAAGAAAAAAATTGAATTCAAAATATATAGTTAGCAAGTACGGATGTGTAGCAACTACGTGTCACTTATTTAAACGTCATCCAGCCATAAACAGTCGAATAAATAAATTTGCATTGTACCTTGTGTAGTTATATTATCAAAGAAAAAAAAGTTAAAAAAAAAGTTTTATTCGCGAATTCCAATTTTCAGATGGCGTAGAGCAGGTATCACCAAAAACAATAAAACTGTAAGTGAAAACTGTATTTTACCGTTGTAATATATTAAGAAGCTTCTACAAGTCGTGCGTATTTATTATATATATATATATATGATCTTGAATATATATTTGCATTGTTTGCTTAAACATTGTATGAAACAACAGAATGTAAAAAAAATTGGAGGAATATTTTTCGTACGATATAACATCATTACAGCTAAATGGTAAACACCACCACAAAATAACTTAGAAACAACCTATCATCTTTGATAACATTGAAATATGGTATCTACAATTTTTTTAGAAAGTACATCATTGAATGATTTTTTAGGAAAATCTATTTTCTCAAGTAATGGAAAAAAATATATTTCCTTCGAAAGTTTTTAAACAGTGTACTTATCGTTCCAAAAAATGTTTATGCTCTAATATAGTTTCCAAAAAATCTCTGAGATAACGTTTTTTTAAGAATTTTTTGATATGCTGTTTTTCAATGTTACCTAATGTATAAATGATACGTTTTTTTGAATCATTGTGACATAATGTATTTCGAAAATAAAATTTTGAAATAAGACTTTCTTCCACTCTACCATTGATATGAATGCTTTAATTGAACGATCGTATATTTTAGGGCAGGCAAATCATTTCGTTAGCGAAAAAAATTTCAGTTTCAAGAAAAAAGGTGCTTGAGTGAATAATCAGAAGACACTTTCAGCTGACAAGGTGAAAAAATTGCAAGTATGCGACTCGTCTTATTACATGACGTTGGACGTTAATTCGTTAAAAATAATTTTGCGTCACGAAAGAGTACATCCTTTTTTTCACTTATTATTCTAATGTCTTGGATGTACGAATTTATAGTTAACACTTTCATGGACAGAAGATAATGTTGGAAAAAATGCACATGGTTTTCTTTCAAATATTTTAAGGAATAATTATTTTAATGGTTAATAAACTGCTCACAATGAATTTTAAAAATAAAAATTAGAGTACGTTAGTTCAGAAACTATGAGAGAATTTTTGTCGTAAAGTTAAATTTTTATTTTAATCATACATGTATCTATCTTACGTAATTAAGGTGTTTTTGTAAGGAAAAAAAAACTATTTTAAAAATAATCATGAAACCTAATTTTAGGGTTAAAATCCAATAATAAAAAAATCGAGGCAACATAACAGAAAGTTGGTGAGTAAATATATTATTAATTTATTATCGATATATATACATATTTTTTTTTTTATTTGCCATAGTAACTATTCGGATACTATTAATTATAAAAAAGAACCCACAAATCGTCGGAAATATTTATCCAAACTTAATTTTAACAAGCTTATTATACTCCTGAAATTTTGATACAAGGTTATCGTAATGAACAGTTCATACTTTACCTATATAAATTTTATAATATCGTTTTTACGAAAAAATTCGTTTTTAATTGACATGTTCTTTATACGTTTTCATAAAAACAAGTGTAACACCCAAAATTTTATAGGTAATCAATTTTCTTTTTTTCTTTTTTTTTACGATAACTTATCGAAAATCGTTTGAAGGATAAAATAAGTTTGAAAAAATAAAAAAAATGTATGAAAACCAAAAAAGCTTTAGATTGCATGTTTAAGCTTTTTCATGATTTCGAGTATACGATATAGTAACTAAAGAAACAATAAATGTATTGAATGTATACAAAATACTCTTTTTTCGAATGCCATTGAATTATTTTAAAATGTGGTAAAACACATAATCGTCGTCACAGAATTTTTCAAAGCAAACATCAATATACTTATACAATTTCACTAACGCAACATGAGCAGTTGAATTAAAAAATTGTGCACGTAAAAATTAATATTCAACGATTTTCGATAATAGCACGTAAGAATTTATAAACCTTTAGGTAAAATTTAGGTTGCTGTCATAACTTTTAATCTTGAGATGGGCAGTTGAGAGTTCGTATACGATCATGGAAGCGAGACTTGCTCTGCAAATCAAGACTGCGAATTAAATACGTTGTTGCTGTATTTTAACAATATCGGAGTAAATTACTGCCGGAAAGATAATATATGTAAAACAAAAAATCCATTATCCTAATAAATATATATTAGAAAAAAAAAAAAAAAATTTGCAAGGTTTAAGAGTACATATATAAGCCTACGCATAGTGCGCTAACTACTCGAATACAGTTCTCTGCGCAAAGTAATTACTACTTCACACACGAGTGTTCGCATACCGACGGTTAGTGGAAAAGTTGAGCAGACGGTATTTTACTCAGCTTGTGATGTGATTTTCATTTAATAATTTATACTTGCACGTAAATTACCAGATTTGTGCACTCGTTTTATAATATACTATACATTTATATTACATGAATCACATATATGAAGGAACACATATATAACGACTGAAGATTTCGACAAGAACGTTTTGCGGAAAACTTAACTTGTGGACTATGAGGAGAGAAAAAGTGCATTACATCCTTTTATTTTAAGTAAGAATCAAATTTACGGCGAAGTCACGACGCTGTGACATGTTTATGTTAACAGTTACTCGCAGTTACTTAAACGGTGAATAAAAAATAAAATTTATGTTGAATTTTATTCTATAACTTTTATGTTGGACTGCAGTTATTTATTTCATTACACTTATATAAATCGTTTGATTACGGTTATACTGATTGGATAATACGTGAAAAAAATTACTGCAGTAATTTTTACTACAAAAACTGCGTTTCTGAAGATTTTTGTATACGCCGTGGATATTACAGTATTTTACCTCCATCAAATAATTGTATGAAATGTAAGATGTAAAGAAAACAAATATTATTTTTCTGTTCAAGTATCTACAATTTGTCTTCTATATTGAGTACTAAAGTATTTCTAATACATCACTTTCAAGTTCAAGGGATTTTAGGCTAATGCATTACTTTACAGTATCCAATTTGAAAGTATGAAATCAAGAGATTTAAATTTTTTATCAACTGTAGTTTAATTATCTATTATTTTATTATTTTAATTATTTATTGTTTTATTATTTTGCAATCATTTGTAAGAAAAATCATATAGGAGGATTAATTTGATACAGTAAATTTTATTTGTTTTTCCGTACCAGTAACTTACACCTATACATATTATTCATAACTTGAAATTAGAAAAGAGTTTTTGAAATGGTTTTAGAAAAAGTTATTCATTTTAATCCCTAAAATACAAAAATGAGTTTTAAAAGAGGAAATAAACATTCAATCCCGAAATTTTCATGGTTACAACTGAAAGAAAATGAAAAAAAAAAAAAAAAAAAAAAATTATCAAACGTTACATAGACATAAGAACACTTGATACGATACTTTAGCGCATGGTTAGTCGTAGCGATACGTATACGTACATATAAAATGTCTATACAGTTAATATCGATCGATGTAACGGGCTGGTGATTTCGACACGACTTTCTGTAAGTACCCGGAGATTAAAGTGTGGTTTTACCTTAAATATTATACGAGGACAAAAGCATCGTATCAGGTAGCTATGTTAACTAATGAAACATTTAAAAATATTTAATTACGTTTTGTACCATAAATAGGCAGTACATCATTCAACGTATGAATGCACGATTTTATAATAACTACTTTCATATAATAATTGTTTTCATGTTTTCTTTGAAAAAATTTAATGTAAGTGCTCATTTCAAATAAATGCGTATATTAATTTATAGGTAGTTCCTTTGGTTATCAAAGCTAAATAAATAAATTAGCTAAATAAATTCATCCTACCATATCATTCTACGAAATTCGAAGAGCATCAAGGCCAGAGTAACGGTACAGCTTTAAGTATACTTTTATTGTTTGATTCACACTAGTTCGCGTTTAATGAACTCTAATTTGTTCGCAACTAGGCATGGCTGCACTTTAAGAAGCAACAAGTAGCACATGGATTTTTTATTTAAGAAGACCGAGAGTAACATTACCCAACAAGAAATGACCGCTAGACAGCCGTAGCTCAACGCTTAGGCCCTGGCCAGTATTGTAATGAGTTTGTATGTATATATGTACACATACGCACGCACATACGCTTCCATTAATCTTCTGTTTGTTTATGCTTGTTCATTCGTTTCTTTATCTATAAACTAAACGAATTATGAGTGGAAAAATTGAACGACTAAAAGGCAAAATTCTGAGAATGTGCAAATTTTGAGACTAAAAAATTAAGCTTAATATTGTATGATTACTATACGAATGCGAGTAAAACAAATATTCAACGTTAGACCGATTTTCAAGTATAGAGATGTTCACACACATGTCGACGCCCCGGGCGAAGACTATTCCCTAATTGGCCCTGGACGAAAACTATGCCCTTTCGACGTTCCGGGCGAAGACTATGCCCTTTTTTCTAGTCCAGACGAAAACTATGCCCTTTTTTTGGTCCCGGACGAAGACTATACCCTTTTTTTCGAGCCCGGGCGAAGACTATGCACTTTTCTCAAACCCGGACGAAAACTATGCCCTTTTTTTGGCCCCGGACGAAGACTATACCCTTTTTTTCGAGTTCAGATGGAAACTAAGTTAAAAAACACCCCAATGTTAATTACTAACCCCTTTTGTGTTTTACTTTTCCTAAACAAAAAAAACCCTCCAGATTTGCTGATTTATGCTTTTGGTGGGTGGGTAACAGTTACTAGTACACTGAAAGAAGCTCACGAATACGAAGCTTTTGAAAACGATTAAACATTTTAAGATTTTGCGATACTTGTGTCAAAACGTTTGTTATAAGTTTTATTTTCACATCGAGATTCACATGCACGTGAATCTACAGACGTCTTTGTAAAAAAATAACACGTAATCATTATTCTTAGCAGGTCTAACGGCTTCAGTGTTTGGAGTTTTGGTAAGTGTTTGAAAAAAGGAGTTTTTGAGCTTTTTTCAAACGATTCCGTGAATTGTACATAACAATAACTGTAATTAATTTAAACTTGCTAATTTATTCTTGTGTTAAAAAATACTTTGCAATCTAAATATTAATGTCTTGCAAACATTAATTAATAAAAAAAAGTTTACTTTTTTCTCAATTTTCTTACGAATATTATATTTTATTATATCACGAATTGTACAAATTTTATTAATTTTTTAACTTCAACTTACAATAATTATATTAGTTACTTATTGTAATCAACAAAAATGTAGAAAAGAAATTAAATTTGAAAATAAAACATAAAAGAGTCTTTGATTTGTTAGTCGACAGCACGACAGGTGACGAGTAAGTCAACCAAACTTACGAATTCTCGCGTACCTGCGCCTGATGAGGCTGACGCATATTGTCAGCGAAACGTTGCGCATCAATAAATCAACGCAAGAAAATTTAAATACACTTTACTTGTATTTATTTATTTTCTTACATTTCGCCTCCAACGGATCACTGATCACTTCGAATTTCTAAAAGAGTCTTTCATATTCATCAATTGCAAATTACTATGCTTATAAAACGATTCCTGAGTTTGTATTATTATTTACAATTATTTATGTAAATGTAAACAACAACCACTATATAAGTATATTTGACTATATATCTAATTACAAAAACAAATGTACGGTGAGCTTAAATGAATTGTACTTCATCGCGGCTCCAGAAAAAGTCAATATCTTCGTCCAGACTCGGAAAAAATGTAATAGTCTTAACACGGACTAGAAAAAACGGGGGGAATAGTTTTCATCCGGACTCGAAAAAAGGGCATAGTTTTCGTCCGAGCGCGAGAAAAGGGCATAGTCTTCGTCCGAACTCCGGAAAAGGGCATAGTCTTCGTCCGGGACTCCAAAAGGGCATAGTTTTCGTCCGAGCGCGAGAAAAGGGCACAGTCTTCGTCCGAACTCCGGAAAAGGGCATAGTCTTCGTCCGGGATCCTAAAAGGGCATAGTTTTCGTCTGGAACAGACAAAAGGGCATAGTTTTCGTCTAGACTCCAGAAAAGGGCATAGTCTTCGTCCAGGCTTTGAAGCAGGGAATAGTCTTCCCGGGGCGTCGATGTATACATATACCCTGGCTAGGGCTTGATCATAGCCTGGGGTAAAACTCATTACATCGTGTAATGTACTCTACATTTAAGCCTGACCAGGCCCTGGCATCGATGTAAGGCTTGCCTGGCCAGGCCCTGGTCTTAGCCTTCGGATCATACTCTTGTCGGGTAGGTTATTTGATAAATAAAAAATAAAAAATAAAAAGATTCTTTCATCTAAACTATGTGGTAAAAACCAATTTCGTGATAAGTATTATACCCCAAGCACTTAATCAATTTTTAGCGGTTTTCGGAGCCCTTTACCTTTTCGAATGTCCGACATGGTAAAATATATATTCAATATCCTATCTCGAACAGAATCACCATCAACCAAAACTATAGCGGTAATGTTAGGAATAAATAAAGCTAACTAATATACGAACAGTACACGGCCACGTCAAATTAATTTAAAAAAAATATAGCTTCTACTAAAAATGAAAACAAGCAAACAAAATGTACACATAAGTATAATACAATTTTTTTTTTAATGAATGATTTTTAACGTACTTTCACTGATGGAAAAATATTTTTCAATGTATGTATTATATGAATAAAAGTAGTAGTTGTTTCTGTAATTATCGCGGTACGCGATTTTTGCTCCCTACCGACGTGCATAGTTACTGATCCAACTTAACCAACTGCGTAAGTATATAACTTCGTCATTCAGTATCTTTTTATTTTTCCTATATTTAAGGTGTACTTAATTTTTTACACATCATTGGGCAGTTGAGCGTTTCAGGCTTATCACCTCCACTGTTCTTATGACTAACGATGTTAAAACTACGCATGGCCATGAGATTTCACATTGAAAGACTATTTTAAAACTACTTATTATTATGTCTTTCAATGACTCTAAAATTTCTCATACTAGTATCTAATAACTTAACCAACAAACTTTTCAAGTTTCACTTTGCTACGTCATTTTCCGATTCACGCATAAACCTCCGTAAAGGTGATTCATCCAGACACAAACCAACACTCGGAAACCAATCTTTTTTTACTCAATTTTTTTTAATGTAACGAAAAGAGATGTAAATCATTATCAAAAATGCAACGAGTTTTCTATTTAAGCAGGTTTGATACAATCTTTCAGCGGGAGGAAAATCTCTTCTCTCGGTGTAGGATTTATGAAAAACAGAATACGCACCACGTTCGGAGGTTAAGAAATGCATTAGATTTCACGTTAACTACCCTCGGCTTCGCCTCGTGCGTTTAAGTATTCACGTGGAATCTAAGATATTCTTAACCTCGCTCACTACGTGCGTAATATACTGATCCAAGCCACCACGATATATTGTATAGAAAACAAAAATTGTATCTACACGCTTTAAACGTTTAATTTCACACGCTTGGATTTACAGTGTATCGTGCAAATTTCGAACCATCAATAAAAAAAAAAATCAAGTACAAGTAGCACTCCGGGAGTGCAGGCAGAAGTGAAAACTAATAAGAAATCAAGTTTATCAAAGCAATGTGGGCACTTTTTGAATGGACATGAAGTATAATAATATAGAAACTATATTCGAAGGAAGTGGTTTTATTTAAATGAGTAAATATTAGTAAATAGTAAATACAAAATTTATCAATTTTTTTAACACAATACCATAACAGTAACACAAGTCAAATGAAATATTTAAATAAATGAATTTTCCGTTTAATATTCATTTATAAAATAAATATAAAAAACTCTCAATCTCGTCTGTCGCGAGGGCACAAACGAATGCCCATGCAAAGACTGCGTATCAGCGTTGGTTTGAGCATTATTCCACGCTCACAGTTCATGCTTGATCGCACATAGCGCCGCTGACTGGATCCCACCGAGAACTAATTCACGCGAGAATTTGAATTCAAAATCGTATGATTTTTTCAACAGACAGTAGGCGCGGAAATTCAAATTCGAAAGAATTCTTGGTAAGGTAAAAGTACGTATTATGGATACAAATTTCGATTGTTACGTTTCATCGACCAATATTAAATAAAAAAAATAGTCAAACGTCCATAATTTTTGGTTTTAATAGAAGCGCTATGCTCCTCTGAACAAATTTACATTTTTGAAATGAAATTTAGATGTAAAAAAATAATTTTATAAGCAAATATTGACACGATAAAAATGTCCATAACCATGGAATAGCTAAAAAGTTGTGTCCATATTTATGAGACACAAGTCCCAATTATGAAATTTACATGTTAATTAAATGGGCTCGTGCGTTTCATAAATAGGAACATCATATATTGCAGGTTATGTTTCAAACTGTCCGTTTTATGAAAACCGGATTCGTAATAATATATTTTTCAATATAATAATGTTTGAAATTGTTTACTATTTTTGTTAATTTGATACGGTAGTATTATAGAGATTCTTCAGTATATTTTATTTTTATTATTAAAATTTTCATGATTATTTAATCTTGACTTTTCATAATATGGGCACGTTTCATATTACGTACTTTTACCTTATACTATTTATGTATGTAATCATGTGGCGTCTCACATCTCTCGCGCTTCGGGCTCTACTCGCCAGGTGGCCAAGCCCCTGATATTCGCTCCCGTCAAGCGGCGAAATTCTCGCACGATTCATATATAAGCGCGATCGAGTCACTCTAAGCCCACACCTCTTCTGTGTCTAAGGCAGGGAGCACGTCATTAGCCTTACTGATGAGTCATGGCGTGCTCTCGGGACGAAACACCTTTTTTCTCTCTTATAGACGACCTCTTGATCTCTATAATCATACATTATCCAATATTTTTAGGCATTAATTAGCCAATACATGCAAAGATTTCTTTCGAATTTGAATTTCTGCGCCTTACTGTCTGCTGAAAAAATCATACGATTTTGAATTTGAATTCTCGCGCCAAGTAGTTCACGGTGAGATCCAGCCAGCGGCGCTATGTGCGATCAAGCATGAACTGTGATATGCTCAGACCAACGCTGCTGCAGCAGCGCTCTCGCATACCTATACACTCTGAGTATACATATAGGTATGTAATCTCGTCTGTCACGAGAGCACGAACGAATGCCCATGCAAAGAGCGCGTACAGTATACATATATTAAAAGAATACACGCGGAGTATATCTGTGTAAAATCTCGTCTGTCGCGAGAACGGCTGAAAATGCTCACCCACAAAAGTGCCCGACGCGCTATAAGAAGTTTTCACTTCAAAAAAATAAAAAAATTGAAAACCAGAAAAACTGCTTTCGTCAGCAGTATTGTAGCAGAGAATTTACTAAAACTGGCAATTTTCCATGCTTCAGACATTGCATGGGCTCGCCGTTACTCACGTTTATTGGTTTATTTTGTCACCAGGCCACTCAGCAACAAGCCACTTTCCGAAAAAAAGAGTTCGATTCTTCTTCCAATACTGCCGCTTCTTCGGTCGGTCCTCCAATCTGTAAAATAAAAAATTCACAACAACCATTAATAAACTAGTGATACATGACGTATTGTTTTTTCTTCTATCGTTGGGTCAGCGAGGCTTCCACTATATAACATAAAGAGTGGAATGGATGAAAATTGTTATGGCCGATGACAAAACGTATATGAATGAGGAGGGCCTATCTTATCTCTCTGTACGCATTTATTTTTCTCTCGTTGGATGAGCTGAACAGGTACAATCATACTAAGTATACATACATCAGTGACAGATCGTAGTAAGATGTTTATCCGGTCATCAAATCAATATTACGTATCTATACACTACCTACTCATGCATTTATACAGTTATACTTTATCAATATCTATTGTTATAAAATCTTGTGTGGTATTGGTAAGTGTAACAAAAGTATAATTGAGATAGCGAGAACTTTTACAGAATAAGCATGCTCGCGACATTGCAGTTAATTAATCCAGCTATGTATGCATGTGAAACTAATACAAAGCAATGAATGACAAAAAAAGATGGACGCTGAGAAAAATATATTTCCTAAAAAATACACCGACAATTTCAAATGTACCGTACTGAATGACAGTCGTAAGGCTAAAGTACGTTGATAGAAGGGCAGGTGGCACGAAGATCTATGCATTGTTGTGAAAATTTTGTTGAGTTTATCCCAACATTTATCAGCTGGCGTATGAGTCTCTAGACTCTTCAGGGATATTTCCTCAAATATACACTGAACAGTCCGTGATGTACATGCATACACGTTGATGGCGTCGTTTGCAAGCTTTGGCACCGGAATTGCACTACAAGTTCACCATGGGCGCTTATATCATCTCGATTATTCCCCCAACCACCTGAACCCAGGGAATAAAGCTTTCACCCCCAGCAAGTTTGTGTATTACTGGTTACTCTTGTACCAACTGCCTTTCGTTCCCCTACGATTAAAATTTTTTTTGCAAAATGATGCTCGAAATGATGTTAATGACAACAATAACGTATATTCCTTCACGTACCAAGAAGGAAAAGTAGTGACGTATTCATACTAAAAGTTAAAACTGTTTGCCAAAATTTTTTGCGAACAATAATACTGAGAACCGCCGGTTCATTGCCGATGACGCAGCGAACGAGGCAGCGAAACGACATAAGGTAAAAGTACCAGTACGTGAACACTTCCTTAAATTGCACCAGTAGATTGAACAGCTTGAATAAACTATTTTCAATTTAAGTGGATAAAAAAAAATGTTTCTGATATCCTTTAAATGTTTTTTAGATAAAACAAAATTTATATTTCAGTAAGTCTTTATACTTAACGAGAAAAAAATTATTTATTCGTGCAACTTGTATGAGGTGGCTTGTGAGACTGTTCAGGTACTGGTACCATTAGGTTTTACCTATTCCCAGTACTCGAACACATAAAAACGATTGAAATCACTGGTAATCAATAATAATAGTATGTCAAGCCAGTCGTTGTAGTTTTCATAATATGTTACCAATGAAATTAGAAAAAAAAATTTCGATTTGGTTATTTGCAATACATAATAAAAATCGAAATCAGTAGAAGGCAGCTAACATAACCTCTCTCCCATTTAATTAACATGGGATGTTCAAGTACTCGGTCAAAAATACGTATCGGTACCAATACCTGAACACGCTGTTCATCTACTAGCTCATTGATAAAGAAAATTTAAAGTTAAGTTATTTATTGTATACGCAACGTAGAAAAACTTTTTTGTTTTCTTTTGATAAGAAAAAATATAAACTTACTGGTGCAATGACTGTTTTGTCGTTAGGCAATTCAGAAATTCGATAAAAATGAGAAAACAAAGACTTTATGAAAAAAGTGTTCACGTACTGGAACTTTTACCTTACGACGTCGATATAGTTATTCGATTTACTCCCTTTCATGCAATCAATAGGCCACGTGTACACAAGCATACCCACTCGCACCCACACCTATATTATAGACGTGCACACATAAAAAATTTACAAGAGAAAGAGGTGTTGAGAGGAACGGGGAGAAGAGTTGATGTAAGGATTCCCTGTCGGACTACCCCCACGTGCAGCCGCAGCCTATAATGATATTAAGCTGCAAGAGTACTACAACTCCTTAGCAGCCGTGAGCCTATATATAACATTACATTCCACTTATTGATTGGTGAAGATTAAGTCTCTCTTGGGACTAAAAGCATTTTTTTTTTTTTCAAAATTTTTTTTATTCTTTGACGCATGTTTGTACGTATAACTGGAAAGCATAAGAAACGTAAGCGCAACAATCAACTTATCGTTTGCTGACGAGAGACGGTGAAGGTTTTGTTTCTATTCTGAGCTATGACTCGCTTTTAACTTAGCATTAGCATTTCATTGAGCTCTTATCCCCTGAACTATTTGTCAGTAACTTCAAGATGATGAAGTAACCCCAAATTATTTAAAATTGAAAATTTATCTACGCTTCTCTAATGTTGAAAAATCAGCTCACCAGGACCGATCAGGACTCAGATCTCAGATTGATTGCAGTCTTCAATTAAAAAAATCTTACGTACACTGGAGGCAGTTTAATTCGTTGAGCGAAAAGTATAAAATTTATCAATGAGAGAGGTTATGTGATCAAATTAGCCAATGGGAATCGAATATTAGAATTTTCATCTTAACGAATTAAAGTGCCTCCAGTGTACATACTTTTAATATTTAGAGGGAAGTGGTGTTAAATTGGAGGATAGACATTAGGCAGAGTTCGATAAAAATGCGAAAATAGTAGTTTTCATGCCGTGGGTGCAGAGTAAAAAAATCTCGCCCTTTTAGTATATTTGTGCCCAAAGTGCGAACGTCGTTTTTCTTTCCAAGGTCACAAAGTCGTACTTTGTGATCGTGGGCGGACGTTGGCTAGTGGTTAGCGTGCTTGGTACTGACACAACACTGTTACAGGGATAATGGGTTCGATTTCCGGTGAACGCAGATTTTTCAAAAACTATTTTCATCGGAAAAAGTTGCTATGAAACCCCACCTGTTTCGGGGTGGGTTTGTCTATGGAATCTTCTTTCAGAGTGATTTCTGAGTATTTTCCTTGCCCCACAGGTTTACGGGCCTGGGTTAATTTCAAAACAGTGTTAGAGCTATTCACTTCGAGCCGATGCAGAGGTCCTCTGTATCAGATATTTGACAAAGGTTCTTGCATGTAAACAAACGGCTTAGAGCATCCATACACACATTCATATAGCTACTTGCGATTGGCAGACTCACTGAAAGAGGCTGCAAGAGATGATCTTTGTCCTCTCTCTAGACTGCCAATCACAAACAGCCCCTTGATATGAGACTTTTGTTTACGTGCAAGAACTTTTGTCAAATATCTGATTCAGAGGGCGCAGCCTCTGCATCGGCTCCGAGAGAATGAATAGGGATTCGCAGATCCAATACCAGGTACCAGGCTGGAATCACCGGTTAAACAGGTGAGGAGTGGACGTCCTGAAATATGGAGCCTTGTACGCGAAAAGGCTACACAGTGGCGAGTAGACCCAATACACCACTGGTGCAGTTAGGTGATTGATAACTGGGTGCGGCAATACACCCCCACACATACGTGGTGAGTGGGTGACCCTGGTGACTAGAGGTTGTCGCGGTGACCGAGTAAAAATAAATAAATAAATAGATCAATAGAAAACTATTAGAAATTCCATATTACAATATTTTAAATTTATATTATTGAAACAAAAAAAATATGTGTAAACATTATTTTTATCATTCCAGCTAACGAAAAGTATCATGCAGTAGAACACCTGTTATCAAATTTCGCAATTTTTTATTAGCTGCAAGCACAAAAATGTTATTTCGTATACTTACTCCTCACAGGCATCGGTTTTTACGAGTTTCATGAATTTTTCATTTGAAATTGTAAGCGATGAACAATCAATACCCTGACGCTTCACTAATAGGCTAGGAGTCTATTAGAATAACGCTACTGTATGTATGTGTGCGTGCATGCATGTGTGTGCAGATATTGAGATTATTGGATAAGAAATACGTTCTCACATACAAAAAAAAAAAAAATAAGACACACAAACGAAATTATTATTATACTACACGTTTTAAACTTAGTGGTAGCTCAAATTTGAAAATAAAAAGCAAAAAAGAATGAAGTTTTTATATTCTAAACATCATTGTTCCTCACACACTTCACATGTACCTTAATACCTATTTTTAACACCTGGGCACTGCAAGCAAGTGCTTATAATGTAGATGCACTATGACTCTCGATATAAGCACTAATTTTTTAGACTGGCAGGTGTAAATGCATACATTCATACTCGCACCTTAAATCACACAGTTGAATCAGTAACACTTTTTATATTAAACAAGATCTGACGTCAAATGACAGATATAAATACATACACATGTGCTAAGTGTCTGGTATTTCCCAAATTAAAATATGTCTACTTCCACTCTTTCAATGAGTTTTTTATAGCCTACAGTCAAGGTTATTATTACCTTAAATCCAGAAAATTGATGGATCACCCATGCCTTAGTAGAAATCAGTTTAAATAACAGAATGGTCGTTTTTGAGAATAAAATTTTTTCGTTCCTAAAGTTTTAAAACCGAATAATGACTATTAATTACAAAATTATCTAAAATATAAAGTAACTTTTTTAACTTTAAAATAGAGATATCTTTTAGTTCAATAGACTATTTATCGTACTTCAATAATTCAAAAAATTATTCAGAAATGACAAAATTTTGATACACGATCGTTGAAATTATTAGTTATTAACGGCCCCATCTCGTCTTCGCCCAAGATTTACTGAATGGAGCACCGTAGTGTGTTGACACGTAATGTAAAATATTTTCAGTTTATCAATACATTAAAATTTTATATCTAATGTAAATAAAGTATATAAACCAATAACCCAAACAGATAGTTGGTTAGGTAGAGTTATACGTGAGCGGTTGACTCGAAAGGTACCGAGGTGGCAAAAGGTGGGGTAAAAAACCGCCGACCTTTCCGAGCTGACTAATGTTTATGCTTTCCAGGTCTATTGGAGAGTACAAGCTCTGACGGACAAGTCTAATGAGATTCGTCCGTTAAAGCAGCTCTTACTTTACTCAATGTTTAATGTATATGATTTTCACGTCAGTACTTTTGAATTACAGATTAAGATAACTTTGTTTGATACCACTAGCGCTACTATGACTAGTAACGGCACCACCACCACCGCCGAAATCATCAATCTCATCAGCTACTACGCTCGCTACCACACCTACATTGGAACAACGAGGATGATCATCGACCAAAGAAACCAATAGAAGGACACGAACCCAGAACTACTTACTTGCGAACTGCTTATCGAAACGAGGTTATTCATATGAAAATAATAAGTATCGATTATGAAAAACTGCAAAAGAATGGCCACGAGAATGAAAGATAACTACTTTATCCGCTTTTACGCTACACGAAAGTTATTATGCTGCATTTACTCGCAGTATGGACTTTTTTACGCACGAGTTTGTGCGCACGACTAAGAACGTCCTCGATGTGTTTGTTTACAAAGCCTGCCACGGATTGAAGGGTAAGCCGGACATGATGCTTGATGTGATACGAGACAGCTTGAGAGAACATCACGACAAGGAAAATGTTGTGACCATACAGGTTCATTTTGAGTGACGATACAAGCTCCACATGGTACAAACATTGTTCTCGACTACGATAAGCTGCAAAACGTATTTGGCCGACGTGCAACCTTTGTAAGAACAAGGACAAACAACATCCGGGGATATGAACACATTCACCATCTCGGAAACAGTCCCAAGTTTCCGACAGTTTTGTATGGTCACTCGTAAGCAACAGCAGATCACATGTTGCTGAGTAAAGCCTTGGTTCAGCAAAGTTATTTCAATTATTCTTTGCTGTCTGGCTCCAAGGACTACGGTCCTCCTAAGGTCAAAGAACACCAGCAACGAGTCGTCGAAGGAATTTACGAACTAACATCTTACGTCTATGCCCACAGCAATGCCCTTGACATATGGTTCGAAATCGTTGAAGCGTATGATACTTTGGAAGATCTTGATCGACTGATCGATTCAACTTGGTCGGCTGCGATGTCGCCCATGATCTTGCCGCTGAAGCCGTTCCGAGGGCTGGTAGAGCTACCGTTAATTCTTTGGGAACTGGCGCTGCACAAGGCATTCATGTAAATTGACAATTGTTCGAAACACGTCGACGCGATGACGACGGTGAGTATCAAAATAAATACATATCGCGATTTTTGCATCGATAAGATATATAATTATCAAATATTGCTTGATTTCAGCGTTTTATTTCAATTGTAAAGGATGTCGTGAAGAAGCTGAACTACTGCTCGATCAAAACACTCTGACTCACGTGTATGACGCGGAAAAAGGCTGATGTTTTTCATCTGCAGCTTCCAAGATAAGAAGAAGTCGGTCTATTTGAACACTCTCCTACGACCTGACAACAAGGAAAACGTCATTCGGCTACGACCTTCACCCGCTTGCGTAAATTTAGCATGCCTGAAAGAAAGTTCAAAGAACTTTAACGTCAACGGCCGAACGCACTTTAGCGCTACTTTCATCTACCGCAATGTGGTTGCGGATGATGATGCCCGGAAAAAATTGTTGGAATCACCGCGTGATCGAGCAACGTTTTTGTTAAAAATGTTGAGAAAATTGCACCGTTCCCTCACAAAAGACGTTTTCAGAGAGCAAAAACCGCTGCAACTATTGGGTACAACGACGCATTACGATGTACGTGATGCGCTAAAGAAGCCCGTAAACGTAATGGTAGGACACCTGATGGCGTATGTTGTCGGCGGTATTGACAAGTCCGATGTCATGTGGATTTGGATTCTCGAAGCGATAAAGAACACCTGCTTCATGATTCCCGTATACTTTCTTAAAGAAAGCGCGACGCTAACGCAATGGGCAAGAGTTGTGAGCTCGGAAAAAAATCCACCCCCGATAAGTAACGTCAACCTCCAATTGACTCCATTTAGTCAAAACCTGAAACAATTTGTCGTTAATGCCAACGCGACAGAAATCAAGGAGGCGATCGTTCTATTTGAAAGCTTCCTTAAAGATGTGCTCCAGGTTTGTCAAGAATTGAAAGATGATGTGCTTAGGAAGACCAAGGAAGAATCAGAGTTTAATAAAATCATAAACTTGTACACCCGGATGGAGGAAGGGATTTCGTTACGCCGATAACAACGAGACCAACAAGAAAACTTCGAGTGCGATGACAACGACTTCGAGCGCCAATTACCACGGAATGGACCACTTTCGGATGAACTCGAACGTGAGAGAGAGCACTTGATAATGATGCAACAACAAATAGATCGCGAACGTGCCAATTGGTTCGAAAAAGCCAAGGATTACCAGAGACAGCTCGATCTACGTAATGAACAAGAAGAAGTGGTGCGTCATCCACGGGAACTACCATACCTTCGTCAACATACGACAGTTCCGAAGAAAGGACAAATGCGGCAACACCAACAACAAAAAGAAGAAGAACAACAACAAATGGACCAGAATACCAACGGAGGAGACATGTTGAATATACGCTGGGTGCATGAAGGTGGACGGGAGGTCTGGCGCCACTAGTCACTTTAACATGGTGGCTTATGGGCTTTTAGAGGAATTTTGCCAATGACGGCCACAATTTATTTCGTTCTCAAGTGCTTTAGCGATAGTCATTTGATTTCAGTAACACCGTAAAATCGTGTTTCCAACTAGTAATAAAAATTTCACATACATACAGTTTGATTGAGATTGTTAATAACATGTACAAATTACCCCCTCCCAAAGGAGCCATATGTGATCAAGCCAAACCAATAAAATCTCGAATAAAGAAACTTCGTCGCGTAATACTGTAGTACCGATCAAAGTCAGACGATGTTTAATAATATTGTGTTACATCAAAATATGAAGAAACTTTATAAATAATCATAAAAGCACTTACTTTCAATAAGCGTTTCGTATTACATTGTGACAACTTAATTAGCTCAACACTTATTAAAGATTTGAGCGCCGTCTCTTTGTTAAATGGGAAAAAATCTCGAAAAAGCTTTATGTTGGTAAACCTTTAGATAACTGTTAACAACAATCATATACAAAATTTGACACACGAGTGTAAAATAATTTTAATATTAAAAACTTCATAACAAATACGATAAGTATTGAAGCCTTCTCTAAATCTGAGGCTTTGATTTTTAATATATAAGGAAAAGTAAATGAAACAAAGCAAAAAATATTTTATTAAAAATGTATAGTAGGTGTAGAACGGCTTAGTACTCCAGTCATTTTTTTAAATGGACATTAAATATAATTATCACTGATATTGTATTGTAGATTAAGCTTAAACCTACCATAAAAAATACTTATTCAGATGTCTTATTTACCAGATGAACATAGTACGTGTATATTTTCGCATCCTCCGCTTTTTTTTAAATAAAAGTTCTTTGTTAAATGTGCAAATAACGAATACAACTCATACACAAACATAATTTTAAAAATTGGGAACTTTAGTGATACAAAATAATGTTATTTACCTTTTTTGATGGGATTCGGAAAACATTAAATTAATGATGTAAATTTTGTGATTTAAGAATTACAAATTACAAGCTATTATTTTTTATAATGTGAAAATTTTTTTAACTTGCTGCAAAAATTTATTAGTACCGGAAAAACATCAACTCAGTATTGAAAACCTTAAACAACATTCAATGAGATAAAATAAATGATAACAGGTTCAATACTAATGATCAGTTTAACTGATAAGACAAAAAAAAGAAGATTAAAATTAAAATGAAGAAATCTTGTTAGATACATTGTGAATTATCTTCAATAAATTTAAATTCAGTATGAAAAAAGTGTCATAAGGTTCTAATGAGAGTCCAATTGACAGAAATACTTATGGCTGTTAAAAATTTTGCAAGAAATGGATATGGACTGAAGAAAAATACAATTAAAACATGCAACTGTTAGCGGGTTAGATGATAAGTAATAACGATAGTAATAATAATAACAGTATTCTTGATACCTGGTTAGATCACACAAGAACTGGGCAAACATGTATTTAAAGTATGACCAAAGATACACAGTCGCTGTCTTTAGGAGTGGAGCAATTGATAAATTCAAGCATTCCCACACTTTATAGCACGATTCTCACAAACTTGCCAAGTAAACATTATAATGAACTATGTTCCACGCAATTATAAAAGGCACGAGCAGCGCACATACACCTCCTTTTTTTTACACTCTTTCCTACAAGAATCACACATGACTGCACTTTCCCAACTGTCGAAGCATTTCATTCAAAGCAATTTTCTCTTCACCTCAAAGTCCTGCAACCTGTAACCCATAAATTCAGTAAACTACTAAGTTGGTACCAAGCAGTCATTTACAATTCGGTCTAATAGGGTGTAAAACATAATATGATTCATCACATGTTCCATGTCCTTGCTCCAAAAAAGTGTTAACACACGCAAAATTTAAACCCACGACTATACTTTTCTCCACATCATATGACAAAAAATTGACACAACTTTAACGGAGCACTGTTAGATGCTCTCAATCAAAAGCTCGACTACGAGTTAACAACGGTGAAACGAAAAGGCATTGATAAGAAAACGTCGACACGGATTGACGGACGTGGAGAGAAAGAGAGAGCTAACGAGAGCACAGCACGGGACTGCTGAAGTACAAAAGGTGGTGTACCATAATTGGATTTAATACGTACTATCGCAAGGATAACAGGAAGGTGTGCCATCAAGCGAAGTAAATACACCAGGAAGCTATAGTCACAAATGGAAGCCTCGCCTTTCCTCGAGGTAGGTGTGTGAGTACATACCCCAACGCAAGAGGGTAAAAACTACACACTATACCTAAGATAACATTTACGATAGAATAGGCACAGAAGGAGGCGCATCACTTACCTTCGTCACGGCACACGCACACCGAGTAGACGAGTACACTACAGAGTTCAGTCAGTCTCTATCTCAGTATTTACGTAGATATGTGTGTACCCTGCATGTACACGGCAGACGGCACCAGCAGCAGCAGCTTTTTTTGCTCCAAAACGACAGGACAATAAGACGTGTTTAAAAAAATTAGGAGGGGACAGGATGGGCAAAGGAAAAAGATAATACTTATTGTGTATGTGACCGTGGCAGCTGTAGAGCGTATACTGTATAGACTGTAGCCGTACAGGAAAACAGAAACCTACACGGTACTTATATAGAGCTTTTGAGGCTCTAAAGGGGGACGGATCTATGGAAGGCAAGATAGGTTTTTGCGTCTGCCGTATATGATGGACCCAGGTTTCAGACTGTTTTGTTGACGACGACCGACGACGAATATGCACTTGGAACTTTTACGACGACGATGACTACACTTTTACGTACTTACGACTTTAGTACGACAGAGAGAACACAGAGAAAGAGGAAGGCAACGTCACACATGAACACACACCCACACACCACAACGTACAACAGGCACAACAGCCGTGTGGTACGTACTACTACAGTACGGTTATGGTACAATATGGTACGTCTGTTTTACTATATATATATACAGTGTAGTGAGTGGAAGAAAGCTGTATATGTATATTTTGTATATATTATATGCAATTTCGTGAAATAGCATTCAAATACACCAAGAGCTGAGGCCGAAGGATGGTCAAAATTTTAACCAGCCGCCACTTGCACCAAAATAAAGGAACCTTATGATTCGAGGAGATCCAAAATATTTCGGTCATTTTTTATTTTGGTAAGGAGTTATGTGGTGATTATAGCAGTGCCATATTGTCTTTTTTTATTAACCAGCCGCAAACTAACACCATTGGATAGAAAATAAAAAATTATCACCTGAAAGTGCCATTTGTGGCAAGATTAGGATGCATTTTGTACCCGGAAATCGACCTTCGAAAAAATATATAGACCTGTTACGATCAAGCAAAAAATGCTTGACGAACGCGGGGATCTTAATATCGATTGTTCAGAAATTACTGAGGATCAATAAACTGTTGAGTGGTAGTAGTTTAAATAGCGTTTATTTAATAGCGTATGTATTTACAATAGCGGTTAGCGGAGCTCAGAGCGCAATTGATGTTGGCTCTTTGCTTGTTGAGACGTATCTGATCTAGTACAATAATAGCGGTGAGAATAACTAAAGTTAACTATACAAATATACACTGTAGTCGTTATATGAGTCAGAGTAGAAAAAAAAAATAAGATAAGAAAATATAAGTTCTGAAATTAAAGTATGTATAAATGTAAAGTAAAAGTTATAAAATTGATAAGTGTTACTTTTAGATGATAAAGCAAAGGTAAAGCTATTACAATTCAGGGAAATATAACTATTACATTTAACGTATTATTCTAAAGAAAATTAGAAAATGAAGAGAGAAAATTAAAAGTTCACGATTGGCGTGAACAAGACCCCCTCTACCCGATCGTATCAATAATATTCATCTAAGATAATAGATGAGTCATTGTAGATAACATTACAGACAAGAATACAATATTTATATTTTTGGAGATCGAATTTCGGATATAAGATGCATTCTAATCTTGCCATAAATGACACTTTCAGGAAATCAACTATTTATTTTCTATCCATGGGTGTGAGTTTGCGGCTGGTTAATAAAAAAGACCACGTAGCACTACTATAATTACCACATAACTCTTTACCAGAATGAAAAATAACCGAAATATTTTGGATCTCCTCAAATCATAAGGTTCCTCAATTCTGGTGCAAGTGGCGGCTGGTTAAAATTTTGACCATCCTTCGGCCTCAGCTCTTGGTCTGTGGTCTAAAAATTAGACTGCTTATGCTTATTACAAATATAGGCAGTCCCAGGGGCCGTACCATATAACTATTTTTCTGTACATCGGCCTATGTTATAACATAGGCCCGCGAAGCTAAAAAAAAGTTATATGGTACGGCTCCAGGACCCAGAGTCCCTTCTATATTCTCTATACCTTACCAGTCTTACCACCTGCCACTACCCGACAAGAAATGACCGCTAGACGGTCAAAATTCTGAGAGCTCGTAAAGATTAAGAAAAAAAATTAAGCTTAATATAGCACGATTAATACGAATGCGAGTGAAACAAATAATCAAAAGAGTTTATAAGCAGCGATAATTCATGTGTATGATTTTTCCATATCATTTGCTAAAATTATTTTTTGTATTGTTTTGATCCATAGGCGTTGGATTTACATATACTTACCATAACCCCTACTGTATAGTACCTCGATCAGAAATTTAATGGGTTTGCCACCTTAGTTAATGGGGTCCCCCTTAGGCTGCCTAGTTGGCACCCCATTAGGCGCGTCACGGGGCGAACAGAGGGTCCATCGTAGGCTGCCCCAATAACCTAGCTAAAACTGTTGAAAACATTATGTATTTCTGTGTTTGGGTTAAATATAAGTGACCGTAATTTAATTTTTCCTTATCTGCACGGCATAATCTGCATAGCACGCATGGTAAATCAGGCACATGCTCTTATGATAATTGTATTGAATGTAATGATGTACCTACACAAAAAATACAAAGGGTTAGGTAAACTTTTTTTCCTATTAGGGCACACTAGAGAGGACCACATCTACGCCCCGTGACGATGCCATTCTAGGACCACATGTGATTAATTTGGCAGCCTAGTGTGGACCCCATCAGCACCTCACTAAGGTTCCTGATCGGGACGGTGCAGTAGATATATCTTATTATACATACATATACCCTGGCTAGGCCTTGATCGCAGCCTGCGGGGGGGGGGGGTATTGCGTAACTTCTACACCACGTGGACCACGCCACGCCACAACTTGACATCACGTTACAATGCATAAGTAAATAGTAACGTATCGTTAATCTGTGGTGTGGCATGGTATAGAACTATAGAAGTTACGCAATTCGCTACGTGCTCAATTTTGAAGCAGCGCTACCTAGGGAAAAACGAGAACTATAACTATTGGCTATTGGTCGGGCACAGCAGAAGGCAATATTCGCGATATGTGCTTGATACCTATAGGAACACAGCACCTCGATATAGACACGAAAGGTTCTGTGTTTATTATGAGGCTCTTTTACAGTCAAGCTTGAATCAGATGGCGCCAGGGCACGTCGCGGCTGTCATGGCCGTCGCACTTACACACCGTCAAATTTACAGTTGTGTATTGTGTCCGTGAGCCTATCTGTGTGATGAGCAAAGCAGAAGACATAACCTTTGTAAATGATTGCTGTTGTTTGCAGACAATTTTTGTTTGCATTTACGTTTAAAGATAGTAGGAAAAATGAAGTGCAGTGTAATATCCTGCGATAAGAAAGTGAAATTTAAATTTCCTTCTGATAGTGTGATAAAAAAAAGTGGCTTGAAGCAATTTGGAGACCAATCATTAGTAAACAAATACATAAATAGCCTTGTAAATATAACCTAAAATGTACACTTACCTGTCCACGAGTTCTGCTTTTCTTCCACTGACTCTTGCTCTTTTCCCTTTTAAAAGCTTTTTCAATTCTAAAACTTTTAAGCTCCCATAATATTCTTTCTTGTCTTCCTTATTCATTTCAAAATTTCAAATATTGCGCTTTACCACTACACTTTAATTTCCTGTATACATACAATCCTGAAAAGTAATGTTGTGTGAGTGAGACGGCCATGACAGCCGCGACGTACCCTGGCGCCATCTGATTCAAGCTTGACTGTAAATTGTAAAAGAGAGCCTCATACCACGAATTAATACAATGTCTCAAGTGGTACAGTTCTATGTGAATATCTAAAGACAAAATTTGTACTACAAGCACATTCGCTATGCGCCTATGTCAGGTGGCGCCATTGAGTGAGAGAAATTGTCCCTCGCTAAGATCGCCAGAATGCATGGAGTCTTATAGGAAAATTTTTTAATAAGTTAAAAAGAAGGTCATTAAGAGTGAATTGACCAAATGAATCAGTGATTTGAGTGTGTCTTATGTTAGTGTACAGTAATAAGTTTTGTTTGGTGTTGTCATGTGTACTACAAGATTGGAAAAAATGAAAATATGGATTGCGACTATGAGAACACAGCATATTTGAGTGCATATTATACGTGCTTACACTTGTGTAAAGCTAAAAAAACACAAGTAATCCATGGAAACGTAGTATAAATATGTGAAAGTTAACCTAACCTGTCATTAGTATTTACTTTTATTGAACATTGTGTTGTGAGAAATACATAAATGTAAGCAAGTAAGTAATATTTGTTTTTATCAAGCTCCACATAAGTGCAAGCATATATATGCACTCAAATACACTGTGTTATCACAGTCGCAGTTAATGGTTTTATTGTTTCCAATCTTATAGTACACATGACAACACCAAACATAATTTATCACTGTACACTAACATAATACACACTTAAATCACTGATTCAGTTGGTCAATCCATTCTTAACATTCTGGCGATTTTAGCGAGGGACAATTTCTCTCACTCGACGGCGCCACCTGACATAGGCGCATAGCGAATAAGCGCTTGAGTATTACTTCAAGACAAGTCCGTGTACTGTGTGATACCGTGATACGAGATATGTTTTATTAGTTTGCAATGTAGTCAACACAGACGGATAGACCTCCTCTGATCAATCAGAGAGCTCCATTAGCCCCATACCGGCGTGTTAACACAGTATGTACACACGTTCATACAAAATGCTTAGAGGATCAGGCCCCATCTAAAAACTCTAAGAAGTACACAGTATCCAATGTATTTTATTGCGTTTTTAAAATAATCATGCCTGAGTAAAATATGTACATACTACTCATAATTTTATTAAAAATTTAATCTTTAGAATGGTTGTCGATGTATAAACACATAACTTTCTGATGATAGTAATGCTTAGTAGTCTGCTAGCAGAAGACAAACATATCGTTTAGTTTCACATATTAGCACAGGTATTGTTGCGATCGCTTTTTCAGCTTGTGCACGTAGCGAATACCCCCCGGTCAACCTCATTACACCGTGTGATAAACTCTACATTTAAGCCTGCCCAGGCCCTAGCGTCGATGTAAGACTTGCCTGGCTAGGCCCTGGTCTTAGCCTTCGGATCATAACTCTTGTCGGGTAGTCCCAGTCCCGACGCACAGGGGCCATACCATATAACTTTTCTTTGCTTCGCAGGCCTATGTTATAATATAAGCCCGTAGAGTAAAAAAAAGTTGTATGGTACGGACCCAGTGGGCAAAAACGGGTTTTTTCGTTCCAAAATCGTAGAACTCGCGAACGGAAATAGATAGATTGATAATTCTTTTTGGATGTTGTAGTTCACTTAATGCAGAATATAGGAAAATTATAGAGGAGTACAACATGCATTGTTCTAACCTCAAAAAAAAGTCCGATTCTTGGTTATTTTGCAAAAAAATCAAGAAACAGGCTCAAAAAAAAAGTAACAACTGAAAAACATGTAAAAGTAAATACATTGATGCCATTATACCCGAATAATAATTTTATACTGATTTTATTTCTTATACTGACTCAACATAACCTTAATACACGCATGAAATGAAAATATGCTACTTTGTTTAAAAAATCATTGTAAATCGTCCTAAAAAAATTAATATATGAATTATTTTTCCAGATACAAACATAAATCCCAGAACAAACCACTGTAGAATCGGAATTTATATTATTTTCCTGTTTTATAACCTCAAAAATTATTAAAAAACAGGTTTTTGATTATGTTTTGGTTATAAATTAACAACCTTTTTAAGCTCAATATCTTTTTAAGTGCGAAAAAAAATAAAAACAAGATTCCTCCCATAAGACCTGTGTTATTTTCCCTCTACATTAGTCATATATATACTGAGGTCACGTGGTAGAGGCATAATGCCAATAAATGACCTCTTGTTCTCTATTCGAAGTGTTAAGCGATTAGTAGTGCCGCCCTGAGGGTTCGATTTGGAACTATATGTTTCCCCAAAGTATGCGTCCAAATCGTCATGGTAGTACTGATGAGTTTTTATTTTTTTAATCATATTTATTGGCGAAAATTCGTAAAAATGAAATTCAAAAACAATATATTACAATTTGCTGTGCCTGATTGCCCAAATAAATCATCCTCAGATGGGCCAAGGTTTCACACATTGCCTCGAACCGAAAAAGCTCGGCAATTGTGGATTGAAGCCCGTAATCTAACCTCAGTCACCAAAAAAACTGTCATTTGCAGTACACATTTTAAAGAAGATGATTATTTTTCAGGTTCGTTAATTCCACTAAATTTGAAATAAAATCGAAAATTTTTATGTAAGTAGTTGAAGTTGCTTGAAAGCACATGTACATTTTTATTTGTAGCTATAACAAAACAGATTTTTAAAAAGAACTGCTGTTCTGTCTCTGAATCTCCAACAAAAGAAGCCAAAACATATTCCAAGTATATTTAAAAAGTAAAATTGTTTTATCAGTAAAATGTGCAATAAAAAATGAAATATTCATAATGAAATACGTTTGTATTTTACAGGTCTCCAAGAAACTCATTTTTTACGTCGTTGCTACCGCGACGAGTTGAACGCATACTTTGGGGAAACATATAGTTCCAAATCGAACCCTCAGGGCGGCGCTACTAGTCGTTTAACACTTCGAATAGATCTAATGGAGTGCGAACGAACGAACGGTTTCTAAGTTAACCCTAAAGTACCTTGGGATGAAAGCTAAGTAATAAATGAAAATTAACTGCTCACACTGCAGCTTAAAACTGCAATTCACTATTTTTTTTAGTACAAAATCATATTGATATAATTAAATAACAGATATACTTGACTTAATATCAGACAGCTGAATGATAGCTATCATCAGCTAGCTGAATGTATTATTAATACTAAAAGGAAGTTATGCAACGGTTGCGTGAAGCAATATGGCTCAAACGATCGCAATTGTGGAAAAACAAATCATGGATTCTGCATCACGATAATGCATAGCTCATAAATAAATACTTATTCATAATTTTTTTGCCAAAAACAACACCGTAATCGTGCCTCAGGGACCGTACCATGTAACTATTTTTCTGTACATCGGCCTATGTTATAACATAGGCCCGTGAAGCTAAAAAAAGTTATATGGTACGGCTCCAGGTACATGACATCTGCCATACCCTCAAAATTTATTTTAAGTTGGCAGCATCAAACAGTGGTTGTCAGCGTAGGTCAGGGTGGCTGACATCCGTCATACCCACGTGAAGTTAGTTACGAGAAATAGGGCTCTGTTCGGAAATGATGCGTTGGTTAAGTTCTTGGTTGGTACCTACCCCCACCCTGGCTTAACTAACTGACCGTGCGTTCGCACATGTAAGCAATAGTTAATCAGCTGGTCACGTTTTGGAGCACTTTGAGCGCTTTCAAATCCTCTCTTTAACCTTAAAAGCGCTTAAAGTGCGCCAAAACGTTATCAGCTAATTAACTATTGTTTACATGTGCGAACGCACGGTCAGTTAATTAAGCCAGGGTGGGGGTGGGTACCAACTTAATACTTAACCAACGTATCATTTCCGAACAGAGATTTTATTAATATGTACAAAATTAAATTTTAAATGAATATAATATTATTTTAATCACGTAAAACTATTATGAATCGAAACATTGAACTTAACTAACACCTGACGACTAATTTTTTTAAACGTAACTTTCACTTGAACCCTCTTGTCATTAATTTTTTATAAAAATTATTTGCTATTTTTATGCAAATTTACACACCCCATCTGTTCCTCGACCTCTTGTAACTGTTTTTCAATATTATCAATTATTAATTTTTATTTAATTAGTTTTCTTTATTTCTGAAATATACTTCTATATAATTTTTATCTTTCTCATCGAAACAAATAAAAAAAAAAAAAATAAATAAATTACTGATGACAAATTATAATAAAGATCATTAATGTTTATATAATTATGTAATCATATCTCGCTCGGTCAGTAAAATTATTTCCACTTGGAAAGGTAATAAAATTTTTAACTGATCCATACGTCGTAACGCCTCTGGCAAAAAACCGGGAAAATCTCCCTCTCATGCTACGATAAAAAAAACACCCACGGAATAAAAATATTCAGTTAATACAATCGTTTGTAATTACAATCTTAAAAAGTTCTTAATATTTAATTGTACCACGTGAGTGCCACAATAAATCTGTGATGTATCAAATCTGTTGAAACTGTCGTAATAAGATAAAATATTGATAAGCTTCGGCTCAAGCTTTCAAGGCTTCCTGTGAACACACCCCATCTGTTCCTCGACCTCTTGTAACTGTTTTTCAAATATTATCAGTTATTAAGTTTTATTTCATTTTTTTCTTTATTTCTGAAATATACATCTTCCATTATATCGATACGCAGCGTTTCTCAATTACTTGTATGTTAATAATAATAATAAATATAATTGAAAGTCTAACTTTTTTGTAGGAAAAGAATATAAAAGAATTATTATTACTTATTAACTAATTTTTGTCTTTCTCATCGAAACAAAAAAAAAAAAATAAATAACTGATAACAAATTGAACGGATTTTTTCTTTTACTGCCGGGTATCGTTGGGTTACCAATTAGGGTTTTAGTTGGCCCAGCAACGAACACTAAGATCGTAATGAAACGAAGCTTCATTTAGGAATTAATTTAATTGAAAAAAAAATTTATGAAATATTAATTATGTATGATACGTACATCAAATTAATGTAAAAGTAATTGTAGTTGTGCAGGTTGTTTGACTTTTTTTTTCCTTTAAGAAATTGTAAATTATTTTGAAGAGCCCTTATTAATTAAAAAATGAATGTCTTAATGTAGACATATTTTTAAATTTTGATTTTTACAATTTGATCTAAAAATATGAGTACAGAATTTTATGAAATCATGCATCATAAAAAAATTTCATTGAAGTATATATAAATTATATAGTACTTTGAGATAAGCAGGTTAATTATTGTGAAATATTTTTGGAGCATTTTAAAATTAAAAAAAATTAATGTCTTCTTTTTCACATAATTGAGTGGAAACATCTAAAACAGGTGAGTGTACTTATCATTTCGCACACTTCGTTTTCTTAACTCTTAAGCTTTTTTTCTAATAATTTTATGATTATTTTTATTGTTTTTCATTGAAAGATAGCAAACTCTCTATTTCAAAACACGGTGAGATCCAGAGGTTTGAGGCTCTATTTTGAAAAGATGCGCCTTTCGGTCCACCGGAATGCAACAGTTGAGCTTTAGGGTGCCTGTACATGGGCGTCTTACAGTCTTAAGACTGTAAGCCACACCTATGGCGGGTGATTCATTCAAACTGATGTTAACTGAATACCGATATAATTTGTTATAAACAAGGAAATAGACACTTTATTCATCATAAAACTATGTAACCTGATTACATTATAACGTTAGAACGTTTTTTAAGGCATCATTTGAAAAGTTTCTACAATTCATGTCAATACAATAATTTTGTCAACATAACCTCTCTTTTGAACGACTCAGCGTTAACAAAATTTTTTTAAGTTTTGGTGGCTAAATATCTTTCCAATATCATAATGCAATCACGTAACATAGTTTTGTTATGAACAGGATGCCTATTATCTTGTTTAAAACAAATTTTATCAATATTCAGTTAACGTCAGTTTGAATTGAATCACCCGCCATAAGGTTTGGCTTACAGTCTTAAGACATTAAGACGCCCATGTACAGGCACCCTTACTTTTTTCCCTCTTTTCTCCTCAAATCAACCTCAAAGTACGTTGACTTTTGCTCGCGAGTTGGGTCTACTAGAAGGTAGTAATTCGCTGGTTTAAAAAAAAAATTTTTTTTCTCCTCTTAACACTTTCTCGAAATTTTTTTTTTTGCCGTTTCATCTTTTGTGCATACAGAAAAGCCGGTCATAAAACACGATTCTTGATTGTGTAGTGCTTTAATTCAAGATGTAACATGTTTTGTTTTTATAATTAGAGCGAGAAAAGCAGGATATAAATCAAATTTTCCAAAGAAGAGAAAAAAAAGCGAGAGGTTGAAAATTTTTTTAGTTTAGCCAAACATAATATTCGGAAAAGTCGACGACTCATCAGAGGCTTCCTATGGTATAACATGTATAACAATTTAACATTACAAAAGTACTTGTACAGTAGCACAATAAGTAGCGCTTTTTTTTTTTTAATCAGGAGTTATCGGGTTTGTGACAGAGTGGGAGCAATTTTTTTTTTTTAATTATCGTTTCCATTACTCTACTACATTAGAGCTAAAAAAAAAAATTTATATAATTATAGTCATAGAAAATTGTTTTTAATCTCACCCAATAATTACAAAGAAATAATTTTTTAATTTTTTTACTTGATTATTTATTGATAAAGTACATTGAATTGTCACTCAGTTTCTCTTTAGTAATAATTTGCACGGCGACCTTTAGTTCATAAGTTGAAGCGTTTTGTCGCAAAACAATGATAGGAGCATTACAAAAATCTTTTACTTTATCCTGTATTTTTTTGCCAATCACGTACTCGAGTAGCTTATCTGAAATTTAATAATTAGCGGATATTACATTGTAGAGCTGGAGTTATGTGGAATTAATCAGACCTCGGATTAATTTTTTTATTTCCTTACTCTAGCTTAAAAACTATCTACATCATAGCAACTTAATTCATTTAATATTTATATTTTTTTTTAGGGTAGACTACGGTTGCCACGCTTGATAACCAATGAAAAATCTGTACTACTTGTTCCGTCGAGGGACGGAATTAAGCGAATTCCTTTTCGTTCCGAATTCCAGAATGTCACGCACCTTATTTTCCCCTGGAGCCTTGCGCGCGCCCGCCTCCGTCGCTGATTGGCTCATGTCCCATCAGTACGGTGACGGGAGGGGCGGGACTTCAAGACTTGACAGTTGCTTTTCGCTTGCACGCTCTCTCTTGCTTGGCCTGCCGAATTGGAATTATCTTCAAGCTTAGTGTTTTTTTATCGCTTGCAGTCTGCACCGTCAGCAGGAGATTTTGCCGCTGTCATCGAGCCCCAGGACTTAGGACATCGACATCAAGACGCTAAGTCATTTTATCACAATTCATGTAGTTTGTATTTCATCTTTATCTTTCGTTGATTAACTCGACCTCTCATTCTCTCATGACTTGCCTCTTCATCACATCTCATTAAGCACGCGTCGTGCTAGGTCTGTGCCTCTACAGCCTCCATTCTCATTTGCTCATCGTTCATCCATCGATCTCTTGCTCGTCCTCACCGTCATCACAACCTTTTCTCCTCTCGTTCGTGCTACTCTTCTGTTCTCTATCCAACCCTTCTCTACCCGAAATCACCTTCACAATCGCTCTCGGCTTATCCTTTTTCACCCGTCTGCACGCCTACGCTTATCCCATCTGCATCATCTGCTCCCTGCTCAATACATATCTCGCTAATTATTTCACCTCACGTCAACGAACAGCTTATCCATACGTCACGTCACCCTACGACCTTTATCATCATCCGCTCAGTATCTCTGTCTACATATATCCACCATCATTTTAGGGTAATTTCTATCCACGCACCCGCATTCAATCACACCATTACCTGCATCAATCATACGTCTATTCCACCAATCACACGTCTGTTACACCATACTCAGTGCATATCGTCATCCCACTGTCATTACGCCACGTCTCATCCGTTCAATCCCGTTTCTCGTTCCGGAATCAGGGTCCTCACCCAAATACGCCACTCACACAACATCACTACTGAGCTGCCGCAGGTGGTAGTTAATTTCGACTTTCGGGCGTCGGCCCGCTTTCACCAGCCTTGCGCTGACTCGTGCAACCGTGCAGGGCCGGATTCTTGACTGAGCCGTCCAACGGTTAACATCTCTTTTGAACGCCTCTCTTATAACACCGGACAAAGTGCTTTATACTTCGAATTTGACTTTCGACTGGGATTGCTGCTGACCGTCCTTCGTTGAGAGGAACGGGCTCGATCCTTCTTGCCTTGGAAGATAACTGCTTCGCCGTTGCACGTGGAATCTGCTGAACTTGACTGAGAAGAACCACGACCCAAGGGAAATAATCCACATAACAACGGATAAATAAGATAAGTGTCTTGGCTTTCCTTCTCAACAAACATCCTCCATATTCCAAATTTTCTTTAACGAATAAACTTTATTAGTTAAATTTTATAATTATTAATAATACAGTAGTCATTGCTCGCCGGAGTTTGATGTACAGATAACCATATTGCAACTGCAAAACAACCAAACATTTCAATTCAATACAAATAATACTAGCACCTCAGCTAAATAGTCTAAACAAAATTAGAACAGAACATTACTCTCCTATCCTATCGCTTGGATCGTTTCACAAATTTTCTGTCATTTAAATACCGCCCGAGAAAATGCCCGCCATAATAAACGAAAAGGACAAGGGCAAAGCCTTTCAAAATAAACATGAGAGAGACTCTCGAACCGCGAGCCGGCAAGACGATGAGCCGTTCGACCTCTCTATATTTGGAAAACAAGAAAACAACAGATATTGCTCTACCGCTAAAGGCCCCTACGTTGTGTTTATGTATGACACGCGGGAGGACAAAAGGCTCGGTGAAATACATAGAATGAAAATTGGAAGAGATTGTGTGCGTAATCAAATACCCGTTATTGCTATATCGCGCCAAGGAGCCAGAAAAGTCGCGCTTGTATTTTCAAACCCTTTAGATGCCAACAACTTCGTAAGTGGGGGAGCGACCAAACTAAACCAATTCTGGAAAGCTTTTGTTCCCGACGCGAGTTTGTTTAATATAGGAATGATTAGCGACGTAGACTTAGAACTAACAAACGACGAAATCCTTAATGGGATAGATAATAAACAAAGGGATAACGTTGCAAAGGTAGAAATAATTTTTTAAAAAATAGAAACTTCAGAAAACGAATTTATAATGCAACCGTTGGACAAAATTAAAGTTTTCTTTAAGAGTGAGATCCCCAGAAGCCTTAATGTATTTTTGGTGTACTGCCCGGTACGTCTGTTCGTCCCTTCTGTAATTCGTTGTTATAACTGTCAGCGACACGGCCATGGGCAGCAGGCCTGTAGGGGATCGAGCAGATGCGAGCTTTGCGCGGGTGACCATGGTACCCCGTCATGCGAGGTTTCCCAATACCGATGCGTAAACTGCGGATTGAACCATAAAGCCTCTGACAAATCTTGCGTTTTCTTTGGATACGCAGCGTGCATAAACATAATTAGATCCAGTATGTACTTGGACGGGGGGGAAGCAATGGAGATAGCAATTAAATATTTTAGACAAATGTATGGGGACGAGAGAGCTGACCTGCTCCTCTCGCGCCTGCGATCAGGGAGAGGGAGACCGGCGGGAGAGGAGAGTGAAGATCTCGACACCGGGGAAGGGACCACGCAACTGCCCGAGATCAGAGAGGACGAACTAGTAAATATAGACGAACCATCAACGTTGGTAACAGAAGGTGTTGTTGTTACGGAGGAACACCTCAGCTGCCTAGCGGAACAAAAAGCGATTGAAATTCTTAATGAGAGTAACGAAATGTCCTGGAGCAATCGGCTCAAAAATAATCAAAGCAATAAAAAACAACTAGTGAACGACAGCATGCAACTCCTCCGACCACCCTTTGAAACTACTAAAGATAAAGTCCTACCATTACCTAGAATGACTAACAAAAGGGGCAGGGAGGAGGAAAACTTTATAACACCAGCCCCGAATAAGATGTCAAAAAAGGAAAGGAAGAAATGGAAACTTGAAATCAGGAAACAGAGAGGATCGGAACAGGGAGAGGGGAGATTGACGGGGGATAGAGTGTGTGAATCGAGCGACGACGAGGAAATTACAAAAGTAAACCAAAACCAAACTAGAAACAACATCAAACATTCATAAACCATATCCCCAATGAATCAACATAGGTTTAAAATAACATGCTGGAATATAAATGGCATTTCAGAAAGAATTAACGATTTGAATAGGTTCGCGGAGAACTTTGACATCATATGCCTATCGGAAACAAAGCTTACAAAAATAAGCCCATATACCCCTCCGTACGGTTTCAATGTAACTAGACTCGAAAGAGGATGCGGTGAGGAAGGGGGCGGTATGTTAATCTTAATTAAGTCGAATATTCAGTATGAAACCCTGGACGCCCCTTATGCCCTGCACCCTATAGAAACACTAAATATCAGAGTTTCGCGAGGCAACGAATCATTAGTAATTATAAGTGTATACATTGCTCCCAACATAGGGATACCTTCCAACCGATGGTCGCGCCTATTCAACTTAGCGTCAGTACATGCTAAAACGATTATAACAGGAGACCTCAACACTCAAAACATGCAATGGGGTAGCGAGGAAAATAACACCAGAGGGATCCTCTTATCCAAGCTGCTGGACGACCAACCAGAACAACCCTCATAAACACCGGTGAACCAACGCGCATACACAGCAAGAAGAGCGCTCCGGATGTCACTATTTGCTCGTCACGATTATTGGGTTCAATAGAATGGAACACCTACAAGGACACCATAAGCAGCGATCACTTTCCCCAGCTAATCTACATCAAAAATCACAGTTTTAACCTTACTTCCAGTCGTAATTATATAGGAGTAAGTAAAATCAACTGGGAAACGTTTACGTCATCGGTCCAAAAAAAAAATTTTTTTAATTTGGATGTACCAAACCCCGCCTCTAATGACGAACTATTTAATAAATTTCTGAACATAATATATGAGTCTCTAAAAGATTCAAATGCTAAAATTGGCACAAAGCCCTCTAGAAAGAGCCCTCAACCTAGTCTCTGGTGGGACCAGAAATGCCAAGACTCAGTCGAATACCGGAAACACACCATTAATGAGTTTTTAACTTGTCCGTCCACTAAAAATTTTGATAGATATAGAGAAGCATGCAAAGAAACAAAAAAACTGCTGACAAACATATAGAGAGACAAATTCAAAACCTTCTGTACTGGATTAAATCCGCAAATGCCAATAACTAGGCAATTCAAATTCTTCAAAAGATACCGAAATAGATTTAACAGCGATCTATCGTATTCTAAGGGGCATTCTCTAATAGAGAACAATAAAAACATAGATAACGCTATAGGGAAAATTTGTAAATTAAACGCCTACAGTTTTAACGACCTCAACCCAGTCAGAATGAATAAATACTCCGAAACAGTATCTGGGGAAATCTCTGAGCTTGAAGTAATAAACGCAATTAATAGAGCCAAAGTCAACTCTACCCCAGGTGAAGACCAAATTTCCTATCTCATGCTTAAAAGGCTTCCGAGCAACGCCATTAAATGGCTAACCGCACTATTTAATAGTGTTTACTCTTCCGGTAAATTTCCCACCGTATGGAATAGCTATATAGTGAACTTAATTCCTAAAAAAGATAAAGATACATTCCGCCCTATTGCTTTAAGCAATACTACGCTCAAAATAATGGAGAGAGTAATTAACGACCGCTTATCATGGGTATGCGAAAGACTAGGCTGTATACCAAGAAACTTTTTTGGATTTCGGAGAGAAAAGTCATGCTCTGACTGCTTTGCAGCACTCCACTCAGATATTACTATCGCAAAATCTCGCGGAGAAAATTTGGGGGCCCTCTTTGTTGACATAGCTGGGGCTTATGACACCGTTAACATCGAAACCTTGGTAATAAAAATGAAAGCCATGGGATTCCCCAAACAATTGTCCCAATTCGTCATTAACAGCACAACTAACAGGGTGATAAAATTCTACAGCGGCGGTACTAAACTCAAAGAAGGCAAAGCTAACAGAGGCCTCCCCCAGGGACCGATCTTGAGCCCAACACTATTTAACCTGTACATAGCTGACATCAACGCAGCTGTCCCACTCGGAATAAGATTGATCTCATTCGCAGACGATATAGTGATGTATTTTTCAAACAAAGATTTATCCAAGGTATGCTCGACGCTAGAGGAAGCGGCAGACTGCCTTATAACATGGCTAACGAGACACGACCTTCAAGTGTCAGACAAAAAAACTGAATTTTTAGTTTTCCCCCCGTCCAAGAAGTCCTACCCAACGGATACACAATTAGAAATTAAGATAAACAATGTCTCAATCAGTAACTCCAGATCAGTAAAGTACCTTGGAGTATATTGGGACATGTGGCTAATTTGGGACGAACATATAACTTACCTAACTGCTATATCAAAAAAACTAATAAACATGTTAAAATCGGTAGCGGGTACAAGTTGGGGCGCGCACCCTTCTACCCTCCTCTCGATTTACAAAACAATTATTAGACCCAGACTAGACTGGGGTTCATTCCTTTTCGACAGTACTAGAACCAATCTACTTAACAAGCTAGACATTATCCAAAACTCGGCTCTAAGGACTGCATTGGGATGCATGTGCACGACCCCGATCAACGCTTTACACAAGTTGGCTGCCGTAGAATCGCTCTCTTTTCGTAGAAGAGAATTGACGTCCCGCTACCTACTCAAGGTTTCAACCAATGTTAATAACATGATAACCCCCAAAATAAAACTGATAGCTGAAAAATACTACAGGAAGTCAAGAGGGTTCGCCCTGATGGAAGTATGGTCCCATAGGAAAACCATGATAGATAAATCCATCAAAAAACGAATCCCAGAGACCTTTTCTATCCCGTACCAAGCTTCCTTCCTGAAAGAAACCAGTGATTGGCAAATAGGCCGCAATACTTACCCATTGATACCACCTCCAAATCCTCCCCCATCCCCAGTTAACGTCGACTATGAATTTATCTTCACTGATGGATCGAAAAACACGCATAAAGACGATTGCGGCTGCGCATTTGTAGTCTGGTCTCCAACGCATAAGAGAACGACACATTATGCCAGATTCAGGCTTTTAAAAGAAGCCTCAATCTATGAAGCTAAAGCCTTCGCAATTTTCAAAGCCCTTCAGTATGCAAGCGCAAACAATATAGATAACCTGATAATCTTCTCAGACTCGAGGTCGGTTTTAAGTAAGATAGAAAATACAGGACTCGAGTCATATATGCACCCATATATTGGTGCCATACGATCAGAACTTTTCGAACTGACGCGAGTCAAAGCTCTAAACATAAAACTTACATGGATACCTGGACATAAAGGCATCCCAGGAAACGAAAGTGCCGACAGACATGCTAAAATTGCATCGATCTCACATACAATAAACGTTCCTCTCACCGATTGGAGCAACTTCAAAGGAACACTCAAAAGATCAACATTTGAATCTATGACGCGGTATATACTCAAATATAATAAAGCCAAAAAATTCGTAGAACTCTCGGGAGCGTTCGACACAGAGACATGGTTTTCACGGAGCGGACTCTCGCGCCGAGCAATAACATGCATTAATAGAATGAAAACTGGCCACGCCAGGGTGGGAGCTCACTTACACAGAATGAACATAGTCAGCGGTAGCGAGTGCACATGTGGCAACAATGCGCAAACACTGGAGCACCTACTTTGGAACTGCCCTAAACTAAACAGATATAGGAATAATATGACTCGATCTTTGCGAAGGGAGGAGGTAGATCTTAATTTTGATGTACAAACAATGGTTTGTGGGAACAATATAAGAGTTATGAGAATTTTAGCAAGATTTTTTATTGCAAACGACTTTAGTATATGAAACTTTAGCGAGTAATGACGACTTTAGAGAAACATTTACTAAGGAAATAAATAAATATAATTTAAAAAAAAAAAAAAAAAAAAAAAAAAAAAAAAAAAAAAAAAAATGTATGAACATATATACAGATCTTAGTACAACTCCTTTCCTCCCTCCTTTCCTTCATACCGAACTCACCCATCGGCCGCACCTCCCCTCCTCGCCACGCCATACAAAGCCAGACGAAGACCGCAACTACATCGGTCCGACATTTCGACCACTCCATTGCCTTGGAGGGTAAACGCACGGCTATGAGTGTTGTAACGACCCGACCGGAAGCCAGAGCATTGAACGAGCAGCAAAGAATGGGATTTGGCTGAAATCGACTCCTGATGCCGATGTTGCCAAGAAGTTAAAAAAAAAAAAAAAAAAAACCGTGCAGGGCCCGCCGCTTTGCAGAGGAGATCACTCCTTCCTCATTCGCCTTGAACTCACACACACTGGGAGTCGTCACCACCAGGTCCTTCCGCACATCCTCACACATACCCATACCAACACAACATAGGTTTATTATTGGTCCCATTGTTAATGGTATAATTAGTTTAACTGTTTTTCTTCAATTGTAATAATTCTGATTTGTTTTTTAATAAATCTGAGTTTTTTATGCCATAGGCTTTTTCCCATGAATTAGTTGTTCTTAATTGTGTTAACCTTCCTCTCCTTTTAATTCTAATTAATTTTTAATCACTATTTGTTTTTGTTTGTATTATTTTTTTTTTAATTTAACTTAAACCAACCCTCTATACAGTACAAGCCCCCCCCCTATATCTATATCTCACTCCTTTGAATTTGAACCAGGCAATCCATGTGGGATCGGCTGTGTTCACACGTAACACTACTCTTTGTAAAAGCTTTGTGTTGACTAGAATGTTATTGTTATTTTTAAATTACATTAAGCTGTATTGTAAAATTATTTCGAGATTTCTTTGGGTTTTTCTATTGTAGGTTGCAATCATGTCTCTAGTTATTAAGCTGAAATAAGTGAACGAAAGAAATTTGAAGTCCCAGGGCCCTTCAGGCCTCATGAGGCTATTTTGTGGTAAAACTTGTTTTAGCTCTATGTATCAAACGTGCTGCAACAGTTGGATTAACCAATGTGCCACTATTTTAAACTAGCAATTTTATGTATATTTGATACCACCACTTACTTAAAAACCGCGTAAGGAAGGGAGAACCTCCAATAAGATTATTTAGTGCCTTATGATATGACTCTTGGTGATTGTTCGTCCGAAGCTCCTTTTGGTACACACTTATTCTATCGCAGCCAGTGATTTTTATCCACTGCTCTTCAAAGTAAATTAAAAACTCTTCGAACTGCAACCCGTAGATCTTGCGGCATTCCTCGCTTAAAAGGCGGAAGCCTGTTGTAATTAGGCCTAGTGGGAGCTTTGACAGAGCTACAAATTTTTTAAAAAGCATGTGTTTCTTAGGTTGCTCTCGTTTATTGTAACGAGCCAAAGCCACTCCCTTGTTCACAGCGTTATTCTGAAGTCCCTAAAAAACAGTAAGTAATAATATAGAAACATTTTTTTAATAATTAATTTCATACTACGCATGCATATGACATCAAGATACGTTAAGTTTAAAAATTTTATACCTGCCCAAGATGAAAAGTACATCCTGTTGATGTAGTTTCAAAAATCATTGAGGCTGCATTTACCATTGTTGGCTCGAAGTCTGTCATAACAGACTGTGGGCACAAGTTCGGAAATTCTCGCTTTAATGCGGTAAAAGTTGCCTCGTAAGTATGCTTTTTGCGTTTTTGACGACAAAAAGCAGAAACAAAAAGATACGCCGAAAAAATTGAGACCAGTGAGCCCAGAATATTATATTTTTCCTCTACGCGTATGCGCGATTATCAGAAAAAAATTGTGTTTACTTTGGAATTTTGTTTTCCGTATACTGGTACTATCTTAAACAGAAATGTTTATTATTTCAGTGCTATAAGAATTATATTCCATTATCGAAAACAGATAAAAAGGTTGCCAAGGAGGGAAAAAAATTTTTTTTTTACGGATTATATACGGATTATTATGCAAAAATCGGCATATATTGTAAGGGCCGGAATAGATAATCACTTATAATAAATTTTGAATTGTACACATCTAATTTTTTTTTGCATACGGTCCATGACCTAAATTACCTAAAAATTTTTTGGGCGCGCTTCATTTGCCCGAGAAAAATTTTGTTACGGGCTTTTATTTATTTTTTTTGAAGGGGGGGGGGGAATTGAATATACAAATCCACGATAAAATCGAGAAAAATTCCTAATAGTTTTTTTAATTCTCCAAAATGAGTAAAAATGTTGATTGCGTTAATATTTTCGAAATCTTACATCGTACAAAAATAAAAAAATTCCATATTTCCTTCCAAAATTCGTACAAATAACAAATATTTGATTGAGACAATCCCATAACGCTATCTAGTCTTTTTTTCGTCTAAAATTAAAAAAATACTTTTCGATGATTTACATTGCTTTGAGCCTTTGACAAAAACATCCCTTAATTATTCCAAAAAATTTCAGATTTATGTTTCTAGATACGACGTTATAATTGACTGGGACGCAGAGTAGACCATTTTCAATAAAATGACCAATACACGTCTGAATATAAAAAATTTTTTCAATTTTTTTTTTTTAGGTCCAGTGACCTTCCCCACTTCTCAAAATTCGTATAGTAATATAACTTACAAAACCTTCATAGTAGGCCATGAAGGATACAAATTGAGTCGGTGCTTGAGCACGTGGAACAATTTTAAATGTTCCATCGCAGCAGAGGATGAATCGTTTTCCGAGAAAAACGATGACAAAATCGCGATCAAAAAACAGGAGATGGCTTTTTACTCCATCTGCTACGAGGACAGATTCCCATATAATGGATTTTTCTCCATAATTATACATAATAAACCCCTGCTGGAATTTATTATGCAGCGTTGGAAGGTCGGATACTCCAGTGATATTTTTTAGAGTTGCCACTGCAGCTTTTCGCCTGAAGAGTTGGCGCTCCATTTTTTCAAATTTAATTTTTTTTCCAACTTCAGGGTTCCTACATAGAGAAAGAATTTTAGAAGATAAAAGTTACATTATTTTGGGCGTGTGCAAGAGACAGTTCGTCCAGCGCGTACGTTATGTACGAGCTATCCTCAGAAATTTAGCCGCTAGTGCTTGCTTGCAAAGTGCAAAGTGTGAAGTGCGAAGGGGAAAAAAATAGTCACACTCGTATCTATCGAGGTATCTATGCTCGTTGATGCGGAATGACAGTTATAAGGCTCAGCAAAGCGAAAACTTTATTTCCCATGATAAAATGTTTAGCACACGTTTAGCATAATATACGGCTATTTTGTCTTTAATTTCGAGAGAGACTTCGCGAGGAAGGGAGATTTAACGATGGTTGTTGGATAAATCGTGAGAGTCCGTGGGGCCACATGTGTTCTCGTGTCCCAGTGAGAAAAAAAGAGGTTTCCCCGTACTGTATTTTTTTAACTAGATATTTTAAACAGTAGCTCACTTGGCTCGAATCTTATTAAAAACACCCTTGACTCCAACGACCCCCGGCTGCTAAATTGCTTCTCGCATCTCCATCTTCATTTTCTTCACGCTTAAAAAAGCATCATGATCAGGTTCATGATTATGCGGGTTGTTCGGGACAATGGACCCGTTCAGCTGAAGTGTCGCCGTCCCTTCACAACAATCTGCCTCGTTTTTCAATTTAAATTTAGAACACTGGAGAGCTCTACATGAAATAGAATATCAATTGTTGTATTGAAATGTTTAGAAATTAGAAAAAAAGAATACGATACGAAAGATCATTCAGGTAATATTTTAAAGTATTCTTAGTAAATAAATACTAAACCTTTTTCCGCTGCTATATCGTTTTCTTGAATGATAAAAGTACCCTTCTTTTTTATCAAAAAACCCATTGCCTGCCTCAGCCATCGCAGTGAAACAAACAAATATCGGTTGAATATAAAAAAAATCAGAACACTAACACTTATACACTTGTACCCTAATATCAGGAGAACTTTCCGTCAATTTCAGGAGACAAATGGTGAAAAGATAAGTGAGAAAATTGCACAGACCTAAAGCAGTATCAAGTGCACTTACTTGTCAACCTTCGAAAAATGGCAAGAAAAAAATCACACTGACAAGACTAAAATTCGTTTTGTGTAAATCGATAGAAGGTTTCCCCCACCACTTACAAAAACAAAGATAGCTGATTGCAGCGAAAAAAATAAATAAATAAAACACATGTGAAAAGAGTGACATCTTACGTACGCGCCATTAGTACGCACAGTCAGTGTGCGAAAAAAAAATTAAAAATAATTTCAAAAAAATTTCTTTGTAATTATTGGGAAAGATTAAAAATAATTTTCTATGACTATAATTATATAATAATTTTTTTTTTTAGCTCTATAAATGTAGTAGAGTAATGGAAACGATAATTAAAAAAAACAAATTGCTCCCACTCTGTCGCAAACCCGATAACTCCTGAATAAAAAAAAATGCGCTACTTATTGTGCTACTGTAAAAGTACTTTTGTAATGTTAAAATGTTATACATGTTATACCATAGGAAGCCTCTGATGAGTCGTCGACTTTTCCGAATATTATGTTTAGCTAAACTAAAAAAATTTTCAACCTCAAAAAAAACAATGAAAATAATCATAAAATTATTAGAAAAATAGCTTAAGAGTTAAGAAAACGAAGTGTGCGAAATGATAAGTACACTCACCTGTTTTAGATGTTTCCACTCAATTATGTGAAAAAGAAGACATTAATTTTTTTTAATTTTAAAATGCTCCCAAAATATTTCACAATAATTAACCTGCTTATCTCAAAGTACTATATAATTTATATATACTTCAATGAAATTTTTTTATGATGCATGATTTCATAAAATTCTGTACTCATATTTTTAGATCAAATTGTAAAAATCAAAATTTAAAAATATGTCTACATTAAGACATTCATTTTTTAATTAATAAGGGCTCTTCAAAATAATTTACAATTTCTTAAAGGAAAAAAAAAGTCAAACAACCTGCACAACTACAATTACTTTTACATTAATTTGATGTACGTATCATACATAATTAATATTTCATAAATTTTTTTTTCAATTAAATTAATTCCTAAATGAAGCTTCGTTTCATTACGATCTTAGTGTTCGTTGCTGGGCCAACTAAAACCCTAATTGGTAACCCAACGATACCCGGCAGTAAAAGAAAAAATCCGTTCAATTTGTTATCAGTTATTTATTTTTTTTTTTTTGTTTCGATGAGAAAGACAAAAATTAGTTAATAAGTAATAATAATTCTTTTATATTCTTTTCCTACAAAAAAGTTAGACTTTCAATTATATTTATTATTGTTATTAATATACAAGTAATTGACAAACGCTGCGTATCGATATAATGGAAGATGTATATTTCAGAAATAAAGAAAAAAATGAAATAAAACTTAATAACTGATAATATTTGAAAAACAGTTACAAGAGGTCGAGGAACAGATGGGGTGTGTTCACAGGAAGCCTTGAAAGCTTGAGCCGAAGCTTATCAATATTTTATCTTATTACGACAGTTTCAACAGATTTGATACATCACAGATTTATTGTGGCACTCACGTGGTACAATTAAATATTAAGAATTTTTTAATATTGTAATTACAAACGATTGTCTTAACTGAATATTTTCATTCCGTGGGTGTTTTTTTTATCGTAGCATGAGAGGGAGATTTTCCCGGTTTTTTGCCAGAGGCGTTACGATGTATGGATCAGTTAAAAATTTTATTACCTTTCCAAGTGGAAATAATTTTACTGACCGAGCGAGATATGATTACATAATTATATAAATATTAATGATCTCTATTATAATTTGTCATCAGTAATTTATTTTTTTTTTTTTTTTCATTTGTTTCGATGAGAAAGATAAAAATTATATAGAAGTATATTTCAGAAATAAAGAAAACTAATTAAATAAAAATTAATAATTGATAATATTGAAAAACAGTTACAAGAGGTCGAGGAACAGATGGGGTGTGTAAATTTGCATAAAAATAGCAAATAATTTTTATAAAAAATTAATGACAAGAGGGTTCAAGTGAAAGTTACGTTTAAAAAAATTAGTCGTCAGGTGTTAGTTAAGTTCAATGTTTCGATTCGTAATAGTTTTACGTGATTAAAATAATGTTATATTCATTTAAAATTTAATTTTGTACATATTAATAAAATATTCAATAACGCAAGCGCCTATAACCCGATGACCCGGGGCGTGATTGGCACTTGCGTTATTATATAATGTTTAATTATTCAATAGAGCGGCCAGTAAGCGCCCCGGGTAATCAGGAGAATGGCGCTTGCGTTGTTTATTACTATTTTATTATTAAATACAGTAGCCAGTAAGCGCCCCGGGTCATCCGATTATAGGCGCTTGTGTTATAAATAAATATTTTATTATTAAATATAGTGGCCAGTAAGTGCCCTGGGTCATCGGTTGATTGGCGCTTGTATTATTATTCAATAATTTATTATTCAATAGAGTAGTCAGTAAGCGCCCTGGGTCATTAGGATAAAGTTCTTGGGTTATTGTGGAATTGGCGCTGATTGAATACTTCGGATATTTGAATTTCCCGCTTGTAGTGGGTAACTAGATTTCTCGTAACATAACTTCACGTGGGTATGACGGATGTCAGCCACGCTGACCCACGCTGACAACCAGTAGATTCGTTCACCTTACAAACCAGGGACGGTCGGGGACAGTGTGGGCGAGTCGGAGACGAAAGTGAACAAGTGCTCTTCTCCAATCGTCCGCGATCGTCCCTGACCGTACGCGATGCGCAGTTGTACACTTAGGTTAGGTTAATGCAAAAAGTAAACAAACTTGTTTGTATTTGTACTTCTTTATTTACAAACTATTGTTTACATACAGCATTAATCTAACCTAACGTGTACAACTGCGCATCGCGTACGGTCAGGGACGATCGCGGACGATCGGAGAAGAGCACTTGTTCACTTTCGTCTCCGACTCGCTCACACTGTCCCCGACCGTCCCTGGATTGTAAGGTGAACGAATCTATTGTTGGATGCTGCCAACTTAAAATAAATTTGTAGGGTTTGACGGATGTCATGTACCCCATGCCTCAACCGCCGTATGCACTAGATTTGGTCCCCTGCGACTCTTCCCTATTTCTAAAACTGAATAAGAGACCAATGAAAGAAAAGCATTTTGCCACAATTGATGAGATAAAGTTAGAATCAAAGAACAAGCTGATGGCTATACCGAAAAGCGCATTTAAGAAGTACTTCGAGGATTGGAAAAAGTGCTGACAAGTGCATTATATATAAAGGGGATTACTTTGAAGGGGTCAAAATGGATATTAATGAATAAATAAATGTTTTTTTTTTTAATTCGAAATTTATTTTTTCTTTATAACAGACTTCGTATACCCTGGCCAGGGCCTGATCATAACCTGAGGTAAAAGTCATTACACTGTGCGATACAATCTCTGCATTTGAGCCTGGCCAGGCCGCGGCATCGATGTAAGGCTTGCCTGGCCAGGCCCTGATCTTGGCCTTCGAATCAAATTTTTGGCAGGACTGGCCAGTGGCCGTACTATATACCTTTTTTTTGCTTCGGGGGCCAGTGTTGTAACATAGGCCAATGTACAGAAAAATAGTTACATGGTAAGGTTCCAGGGACCATAATACCATATACCATTAACCATATACCATACGGAAGCGCCTATCTATAATCTATAGATACACATGCATATATGCACCACACTCACAACCATGAGTTGCGCTCCATTTTTACTCTATGGAACTCACTCGCTCGTTTGTGTAACTATTTAACTATTTTTCTGTATATCGGGTAGTCGGATAGGCCTGTGAAGCCAAAAAAGTTATATGGTACCACCTCTGGACTGGAGCCGTACCATATATCTCTTTCCGCTTCGCGGGCCTATGTTTTAACATAGGCCCGCAAAGCGAAGAAAAGTTATATGGTACGGACCCTGTCCCTCGAACCACTGTAGCTTATCATTCCGATTTGCCGATCTGAAATTCCAACTACTACTGAAAGACCCCGAACGCCGAACCCCGAGACAAATGGGAATGATGTTTGAATTTTTACATTTTGAAATGATACTGTATACTTACTGAGAAAACAATTTACTAATGGTAATTTCCAGAATATCGCGTTGCTTTAAATAATTTTTACTCGTAATCGAATTAATCAAATACCATTTGAGAACTTTTAGGTATAGACATCAAACGGTCGATAAGTAGAGTCACTCACGTAACCAAAAAATGAGAGCTGTCTAACATTGAAAAGAAATTTTATCTCGCTGATTTCATCATAAATAATAATTTACGGAACAATGCTTCGTATTATTAGTAGTTTTCGTCGTCTCCGGGGCTAGCTATTTTGCGGCCCAAGTGACCTGCGATTCCTGCGAAGCAGGGGAGTGCAGGGCCCGAAGACACGTAAGGTAGCCGCGGAGCGATGTCACTTATCTTATGTGGCGAATCCTATTTTTCCTACCGAATTCCTTAAGGCACACCCAACCCTCAAAAACGCCCGAGGTCGGAAAAATGAATTTTTTTACTTGATTAATATAATTATTGTGAGGTAGAAAAGTTGGAACGTAATTCAAATTTCTCCCGGGACATTTCAGACCACACACTGTGTGTTCCAGTAGCGCTCTCCGACAACTTACCGACAACTTAAACATGACCCAAAATATCGCAAGACATAATTAAGTTGTCGGTAAGTTGTCGGAGAGCGTTACTGGAACACACCCACACTGAGCTCGCCCCCGCCCCCCGTCACCCACAGTGTTGATCAATTTTGTCGTCTGCAATGACCTGTAAAAATTTTGAATTTGAGCATTAAATCATGCTTTGCATGCGTATCACAATAATAAATAATAACACCCGCTAGTACAGGTACTAGAGAGCGACAAACAAAATGTTGTTGCAACGAATACTGCTTATCTCCATAAACTGCATAAAAAGCCAAAAAGTCGAGTCGAGTGTGGGCAAGTGCGCCCGATCCTTATGCACCGGCAGATCTCGTTGCGACCTTTCAACATCCAAATGGAGAGGACGACGATTTTACTGCGTAGCTGCAAAAGAGAATAGCGACGAAAAGATTTGCAACGTCGGTACCATAGGCCACGTCGATCACGGCAAGACCACCCTCACTGCTGCTATCACAAAGTATCTCGCTGCACAGGATAAAGACTGCAAGTACGTGCCCTACGATGAAATCGACAAGGCACCCCAGGAGAAAGCTCGAGGCATCACCATCAACATTGCCCACGTTGGTTACAAAACTAAAAAAAGGAGATACGCCCACACCGATTGCCCTGGTCACTTGGATTTCATAAAGAATATGATCAGCGGAGCCTCTCAGATGGATGGAGCTATTTTGATTGTTGCAGCCACAGATGGGCCCATGCCTCAAACCATGGAGCACCTTTTGTTGGCTAAGCAAATTGGCATCAAGCAAATCGTTGTTTTCATCAACAAAGTCAGTCACCGTTGTTCTTGGAATCGATTACCCAAACGTGACATTTATTTAAACCAACAAAGCATATGTATTTCTGTTTTATTGATTCCATCCTTTCTTGCAGGCTGATCTAGCAGACGAAGAGGTACTAGATCTAGTAGAGCTGGAGGTCCGAGAGCTTCTCGACAATTATGGTTTTGATAGCGAAAACAGCCCTGTCATAAAGGGATCTGCCCTGTTGGCCTTAAATGAAGACACTTCAAAGTATGGAACTCCATCCATACAGGCTCTTTTAGATACTCTGGATAACTACATTTCGCCACCGGAGAGAGACTACAAATCACCTTTTGTATTACCCATTGATAATGCTTTCACTGTACCGGGAAGGGGTACTGTAGTGGTAGGAACTGTTAAAAGGGGTATTCTTAAAAAAGGCGCCGATGCAGAACTCCTAGGATTCGATGAAAAATCAAAAACCGTGGTTTCTGATGTACAGGTAAAATGAAAAGCCTCTGGTACTATGAACTTATTTTTTAATTTTTTAGCAAGAAAAGTAGGGCGTATATTGCACTATTATTTATTTTTTAGATTTTTCAAAAAAGTGTTACGCAAGCACCTGCTGGTGAAAACGTGGGTGCTCTGTTGAGATCAGTTAAACTAGAATCAGTCCGGAAAGGGATGTGGGTGTGTGCAAAGAATTCTCTGAATTTCAGTAATCATTACGAAGCTCACATTTACCTCCTGTCAGCTGCAGAAGGGGGTCGTCATCGGCCACTTCCAGTAATAAAACCTTTTCTAAAGATTCTGTATGCTTGGTATGCTTGAAGAAAAAAAAAGTAATCTTAAATTTAAAAAATCTTTTTTTAGAAGTATGGTTACTGTTCAAGCTTGTTTAGTTCGACTTGGAACATATACGCGCGAGTCGATCTAGTACTACCAACCAACGTGCACCTCATGATGCCTGGTGAACAAGCCACGGCGAGGATAACACTCATGTTTTGTATGCCCATGCTGGAAGGCCAAACATTTACAATTAGGGAACAGCAGAGAACTGTAGCTACTGGTTTAATTACCAAAGTTCATAATCAAGTTCATTTCGACAAAAGAAAAATGAACAAAATTGTTATAGCTGGAGTCAACGATGGAGTGTAATTCGTAATAAGACTTCAAGGAAATTTGTACATACTTAGCTTGTGATTAAGATTTATTAAAAAAAAGTTTGTAAACTAATTTTGAGTATATTTTCAATGACTGATCATTTTCTCGTGACATAATTTCAAAAATTTCACAGTTTGAAGCAATAAAGGATGTTGGTGATAGTTAAAAATGTAACATTTATTGAAGTTTGGTATTTTATTAACTATCTTATTTCTAACAATTTTTTTCGGTCTTGTTATCTTTTCTTGATAGTCGTATCGATTAAAGTAATCAGATTCCAATGATTGGGAGGCTTACATTCATTCAACGTTTCGTTACGAAATAATAGGTACTTCTTTTTATTAAAGAACCTAAGAGCAATGTGTCAATACATGCACAAAGCCGCCCACTTTACCGTTCAAATAAGGAACTGCTTTTTCATTGCCTTCCTTGCGTTATTTACAAAAAAAAGGAGGGCAGATGTTAAAAAAAACAGTTCCACGTTCAAATGCCAAGTTCGTCAGTCGCGTGCGTGTGTTGACACGTTGCTTGGTACCGGCGCAGTAACAGCAGATAGCTTATAATAACTAATCGATCGAGATCGCGGATGTTGATGATCAAGTCCCTCAACGGTGTGCTTACGCATTGAAGCCGGCCAAGAAGTCAGTGACGATCTTCTTCAATGTAGCATCTGACGATTCACTGATGATGTTTTCTTTTGCAATGGTGGCCAAAAGGTCTTGTTGAGTGGATCTGTAAAAGTTCGCTTACTTTAGCTGATTCAACATTCATGTGTTCAAAAACTGTCAATCAATTCTTTCAAAACATTTCAAGGTTATCTATTGCTACAGCTAACACGATTGTATCAAGAGTTAGATGGACTCACTTGATGTGGGCAAGGAATTCTTTTTCAAAGGCAGTAATTTTTGTGGGATCCATCTTGTCGAGGTATCCACGGACACCACAGTAGATAACGGCGACCTGTTCTTCGATGGCCATGGGTACTGAGAAAAATTAAAGAACTCGTTACATAAATTTTTTAAAAAAGTTTCGTAATGCTAATTGAGACAAAGAAACATTTTATCGACACATACCATACTGTCCCTGTTTCAACAGTTCGGTAAGACGGACACCACGGTTCAGAAGTTGTTGAGTTGCGGCATCCAAGTCGGAACCAAACTGGGCAAAGGCTGCTACTTCACGGTATTGGGCCAACTCCAGCTTCATGGAACCAGCAACCTGATGAGCAAAAAAAACGGATAGAGCATTCGTCCCATTATTTTTTGTATGAACCATTAAATAGCGACAGCATGAAAAAAGTGTCAAAGTACCTGCTTCATGGCCTTGGTTTGGGCAGCCGATCCTACACGAGACACGGAAAGACCGACGTTGATGGCAGGTCGGATACCCTTGTAGAACAACTCGGTTTCCAAGAAGATCTGACCGTCAGTGATGGAGATGACATTAGTTGGGATGTAGGCCGACACATCACCAGCCTGGGTTTCGATGATGGGCAGGGCAGTGAGGGAACCACCACCTAGAGTCTGGTTCATCTTGGCAGCACGTTCAAGAAGACGGGAGTGGAGGTAGAAGACGTCACCAGGGTAAGCTTCACGGCCGGGGGGTCGCCTCAGCAGCAGAGACATTTGACGGTAGGCCACAGCCTGTTTCGACAAGTCGTCGTAGATGATGAGGGCGTGCTTGCCGTTATCCCTGCGAGTTAAAAAATCATTTTTAATATAGTTATAAACTTTCACTGTAAGTTCACCTAGACAAGTGAAAAGAATGACTCTGACTGGTTACTTCGCGAGTGAACAATATTATTATATGTAACATATGAAAAAAAATACCTGAAGAATTCACCCATGGCACAGCCAGAGTAGGGGGCAAGGTATTGCAGAGGTGCAGCATCAGATGCAGTGGCCGAGACAATGATGGAATAGTTAATGGCATTGCTGTCTGTGAGACGCTTGACAATCTGGGCAACTGTAGATCGCTTTTGTCCAATAGCAACGTAAATGCAGTATAGCTTCTTCTTTTCTTCGGTGGCATCGTTGAAACGTTTCTGGTTGATGATGGTGTCGATGGCCAAAGCGGTCTTTCCAGTCTGACGATCACCAATGATCAACTCACGCTGACCACGACCAATTGGTACAAGCGAATCGACGGCCTTGATACCGGTCTGCATAGGCTCTCGTACAGATTCCCTGGAAGTAAAAAACCAAAGAGTTTTTATTATACATCCAATACCATTCAATATAACTGACTAAATTGTATAAGTAAATTGAAAATATAAAGATTTTTTAATTTTCAGTGAAATAAGAGTTGGTAGTGGACACAGAAAAAAAAAATTACGATGTACAAGCAAAAACAATGACTAAATCTTACCTAGGAATGATACCTGGGGCCTTGGTACCAATACGGAACCTCAGCTTGTTTCCAAGTGGGCCTTTGCCGTCAATGGGATTACCCAGGGCATCGACGACACGTCCCAGCAGTTCTTCGCCAACGGGCACGTCGACAATAGCACCAGTACGCTTGACAATGTCGCCTTCCTTGATGTGCCTGTCGTTACCAAAGACGACAATACCGACGTTGTCGGGCTCCAAATTTAAGGCCATGCCCTTCAATCCAGAGCTGAATTCCACCATCTCGTCGGCCTGAATGTTCTTGAGACCGTAGACACGGGCAATACCGTCACCAATGCTGAGCACACGACCGGTCTCTTCAAGGTTGACCTAAATTGGCACATTTATTTACTTGGTTGAAAACTCATTTACATTAGGTATCAAATAATATGATTTCAAGAGGCATTATTATTTCAATGAAAAAATAAATGCTGTACACACGTTACTCGTTGCACAAACTAGCATTTGTAACAAAAAATATGTTATATAATATAAGTAATACAAATAATGGTACTCTGCTGTTATAATTGTAAAGTTTCTATAAATACATTATGTGCGTTGTAATTTTTTAATGTTTTTTATGTTAGAAAATCATTTAGTGCAAATGTTACATGTCTAAGTAATGGTTGTATAGCCAGGTGTACAGAACAATACCGAGAATTTTTCATTTTAAAAACAAAACAAAGCTTGTTCGAGGAGAAAAAAAAAAAAAAGTAAAATCAGTGTCTGATGAGCAGTTTTACCCACATACAAGCAGATGAGTACCAAAAATTTGTAAAACTCTGTAATTAGGGGATCAACAAAAAAAGTCGAATACTGTAAGACAGATCACCTTGCTGCTGGTGCCAAGGATGCGCTCCTCGAGGATCGAAGAGATCTCGACAGATCTTCGGCTGCAGGAGACATGGTACTTCTTGGAGGAGACGCTGGTCAAGGGTAAGCACACCTGAAAGTACACACATAGCCGGTTAAGGTCCAATTAGTGTAAATAGATGTGTATTCATGTACGAAGCAGAAGAATAGAGCTAGTATACGAGGTTCGGGTCGCTTCAAAAAATACTTAAGATACCTATACCTATACATTTTGTTACATAACTACCTATGTTGGTTCCCGAATCGAGGGCTACGTATAAGCAATACCGCCCGCGATTCAAGTGTTTATGTAATGACGGATGGCAATTACGAGCTACGGGGTGAAAAATCTTGGTAAACACGAGATTATCGAGGGGACACGTAGAATTTGTGATAAGCGCAGTAATTAGCCCACGTTAATGACCCACGGCAGAGAAAAGATGGTTGGGTACGGCAGGGACGTAGGCAGAGGCTTGTCTTTCCGAAATCTTCTAATCCTCTGGGTCGGCAAACGCAGTAAATTTTCTCAACACCGTCCTGAAGTGTAGGAAGAGCAACGGTGGTGCAGGTCTTACATGATAATGGACACTCACGCATATAGGTACACTCACAATCCTACCCGGTGAAATTGGGCTTACCTGAGTGCTGGGCAGCTGTCTCACCCCCGTGGCAACGAGGCGTACACTTCGTAAGAGGAGCATGGCTACTTATACTCTTTCAAGGACACAGAGTGCGGGACGATGAAAACTTACGCGAGTCCGCCCGTATGTACACTTACACAGGCTGCCCGTTAACGTCGGAGGTTGGAGGACGGTGGTGGAGCAGCAGCGCCTAGAGAGACAGAAAGAGAGAGAAAGTAATACAAATAGTTGTCGCCGTCGGCGCCGTCGCGTGTCGGTGTCGGTGACCAAAGCCTATGACCTCTCTATGACGGCTATGACAGCCAGAGCCACACTCTTAGGAACATAGGAACTACCGAACTAGCTCTCGAGCTGCTGCTCTCTTTCGATCAATTTTGTCTCTCTCGTCCTCTCGTGCAGCTTTGGAGTTCGTTAATCGTTCGTGGCTTCGTGCAGTGCTCTCCTTGTCTCGTTGAAAAAGTCTTTGACGACAATAAGTATCGACTCGACAGTCTCGACACTCGACACACTTTGACTTATGGTCAGGGGCCAGAGGCTCAAAAAACTCTGGAAAAGTTGACACCCCAACGAAGCATATCAATTTGGGCTTAAAATTAAGAAAGATAAAAAATATGTACATGAACCAAGATTCGCGTCATGGATTTTTTAATAAAAAATAAAATTTTTACCTGCTTTTTAGTGGTTTTTCCTTTTAGAATAATTAAAACTATGTTGATTACAGAGGAAAATGTTAAGTACAAAAGTTGTTCGGGAGATGATTTTCATCAAATGAAACTATTCAAAAATTAATTTTCATTGTTTAAACTAGAGAAAAAATCGGAAAAACCGAAAAATTCAAAATGCGTCGAAATACATGTTAAATTAGACGAAATTCGCTAAAAATTGCAAAAACTTAAAACATAGAAGTGGAGAATTAACATTGAACGCCAAGTCAATTTGCAATTACAATTATAATTGTTAATGGAAAAAAATTTCGATTTCTCGTACAATTGACAAACGACGATAAATTAAGATCTGCGTTATTGTAATCGGTAGATACTAATCATATTTTTGATCCCTAAACAAATTCAGATTTCACCACTGTCGCCGGTCAACCTGATGCAGTTATATATATTACTTTTCGTAACCGGTGGAGTTCCATGGGCTGCATCAAAGTTCATTTCATGTATACGTGTATACCTATTGGTGCGCTGAATCCGATTATCAAAGGTGTTTGTCCGGAAACTTGGCCGATTCATTGTTGTAAACATTTTTTGTATGCAAATGAAAGTTCTCATTTTTTTTAAATCATCGAAACGCCAATTTTGCCCCCTTTTTTTATCCAAAACTAAGACGGTACTTTTTGACAATCTGAATTTTATTTTATTTTAAGCCGAAAAACTCCTTTGATTATTTAAAAAAAGTTTTCAGGTCACGATGTAATCAACTGGAAAATATAATAAACGGTTTTTGGTAAAGTAAAATATTTTTAAGCAGCAGTTTGCAAAGACAAATTTTTTATTGAAGAGCTGCTTAAGAAGTACAAGTTACAGCAAATAATTGCTGTAAACAAAAAATATTGATTATACCAAAACAAACTGACACACGTCCATCATACATTTTCAAAAACAGTAATTTTTCACTTTCATATAATTTCTCACCAAACTGTTCATAATTCGCGTGGATATTATTACGGTGTTTATTATTTTCCAAATGTTACCTTTAGCTGTATATGAGGAATTCTCCTTTCATTTTTTACTTTTCGGGGTACCCAAAACTGACAAATTTAATTTTCAAGTTACACCTTTTTCATAATTTTTTTTTCATTGGTATACTTAGTAACCTAAATTGTGAAAAAAATTCCAAAAACACGCAAGTCAGGTCTTTGCACATTTTTTTCAGCGTTAAAAGTAAAAGAATATCAATTTTCGTTAAAACAATAGACGTATTTTCATCTTTCGGACTAATTAACGTAAAAATGTCCGTACAAAAAATATGCAAAATACCTTTCCCACAATTTTCAAGGTCGCTCTTTTTTCAATGGTGCAGTTCACATTTTGCTAATTTCCCGTTTGTACCATATTTTTGCAAAATAAAACCAAAATGTTTGATTTTTCTAATTTTTTCCGGATTTTCGGCATTTCTCGAATACTTAATATTATTTCCCAATAGTAAATAGTGCGTTAATAGGGTCTTCGCAGGAAATAATTTCGAATAGTTGGTTAAGCATTTGATATGGTTTGTTGCAAGTAAAACTTTGTAAGTAAAAAATTTTTTTGTCAAACTTAACTGTATTGACACTCAAGAAAATGAACATACCGTCAATTTTTTTTCATACCCAAATCTGAATGTTGCAATAACATTTCTTGTGTCGTTGCAAAAATACAGAATGTTTTTCCCGGTAATAAGTACATAAACGCACCTAATCTGAAAAGGATTTGAAATTATCGATTAGATAATATATATATGATATGACTATGTGGACAACGGGGTCTGGGTCTGGGGAGCAAACAAAATATGACGAATGAAGTTTCGTTGAGAAATTCCCACTTGGGACTTCACATTTTCACCATCGCAAAAAGAGTAAGTACCGTTACAGTAATAACAGTAGGCGTGTAACGCTCTCTTACAATTAAAAAAAAAAACATTGATTTAAAAAAAAGACCGTAGAGTCAGGCCCAAAAGTTTCCAACTAGTTTAGACCTCACACAACTTGGGAAAAATACCCTAATGAAAAATTCCAAACATTGAATTAAAAAAAATCTCAATGAGGGCGTGAAAGTATCGCAGTTTTTGTGAAATGACCCATGTATATATGTATCTACTATCTACATCACATTCCCTTCTCCCTCTTCGTCGTCTTCTCTCTCGCACACTCGCACTCCCCCAACAACAAACTGATGACAGCGCAGTGACAGTTCACACTTCTCAGTTCACCTGCAGCAAATACTACCAGCAGCATCTGCAACTGGATGTTGATCGTCGTGATCCTGAGGATAGTATAGCTGCATGCAGTTTCACGTAGCCATGTCGAAGAGGAAGACGTTGAACAAAATGACAAATCTCCTGTTATCGTAGTGATGTGCATCATCACATGGCATGCACCCGTGGACGGCCAGGATTGTTGTTGTTTTCGATGCTGCTGTTATCGTTCTTAAAAGAAACGTCTCGGTGCTACAACACACCAAGTGAGCAAATCAAGTGTTATTGATGTTGGAGCATCTTCGCCCGTCCGACATGAGTTCCGAAGCTGATGTGGTTGCTGGGGATGAGGCTGACCTGTTCTCATCGTCCTAATAATAATATAAAGGTCGGTAGCTTTCAATTTTCGGAGGAGGGGCGCAAACGAGGCTATAACCACTTGTGTACATGCGCGATCTGTCTGTCTCGTTTACAATTGTTACAGGTGTGGTTGCACTAAGAGCTAAGGGGTTTTGCATGAGTTTTTTGGCATTTGAGGTTTTCAAGGCAGATTTTTTTTTCGTAAAGTACACCTAAAAGCATTCATATTTCATATAATACAGTAGTGTAACAACTTTAATTTGTCCATCCAGGAAATCTTGTATTTCATCAGTTTTGTTCTATGACTTTGTCCCATTTAGACTTAACAACTTAAGAAAATGAAATTTGGCAAAAAAACCTCAATTCTCTACATTTATGCGCATAAGTGCAACGATTTTTACAATGATAATGTTATTTTTCAGAATTTTTTCCTACCCAACCAACCCCAAACATCACTCATGATTGTTAGATGATAAACTTCTTTCCCACAAAACATTGACCCGTGAATGGACTAGTTTTGTTATCAATCATGGATGCAGCTGCTACAGAATCCGAGCAGATTGAAAAATTGTGCAAAGAGGCAGAGTCCCTCAAAATTCGCCTTGAAGATGAAAGACAAAAACTCAATGATGTCACCTGTAAGTAAAATCTACTGTATAAAATGCATTTTATGTTGTTAACATGTTTCAAAAAACCTGTGCTAAACTGAGTAAAAGCAAAACTGTAATTGTTTCTCATGGTTTCTAGTGTCTGTTATTGCTGATAAGCTAGAACAAATCAGTTGCATAAACATAAAACCTCGTCGAATTTTGAAGGGGCATATGGGAAAAGTACTGTGTGCTGATTGGTCTCCAGACAAACGGCACATTGTCTCTTCATCTCAGGTACCTATTGTTGCGAAAATTTTCCATGCGTACATTGACGTTCATGTAACTTGCTTTTCACACTCCTCATAACGAATTTAATCGTTCAATAGGATGGTAAGATGATTATATGGGATGCTTTTACAACAAATAAGGAACACGCTGTCACAACACCGACGACGTGGGTGATTGCTTGTGCGTACGCACCTAGCGGACAACTCGTTGCATGTGGGTAAGTCAGAATGAATGAATAAAGAGCCATACCTAATTCGTTACGTATTACTAATGCAATAGGGCGACTGTTTAATTTAAAAAAATCAAACGATGAATAATGATCGATTTGGGCTAATTCACAGCGGCCTTGACAATAAGGTGACAGTATACCCATTAAGTTTGGAAGATGATATGTCAGCAAAGAAGAAGACAGTGGGCACCCACATCTCGTACACGTCTTGTTGCGTCTTTCCCAATAGCGACCAACAAGTGATCACAGGCAGCGGTGACAGTACCTGTGCGCTCTGGGACGTCGAAAGTGGTCAGCTGCTTCAGAGCTTTCATGGGCACTCGGACAGTGTCATGTCCATCGACTTAGCACCTAGTGAAATCGGAAACACTTTTGTCTCTGGTAGCTGCGATAAGCTGGTTAACATTTGGGACATGAGGAACGGCTTATGCGTGCAGAGCTTCGAAGGCCATGAGTCTGATGTCAATTCGGTAAGTTAGAGAGAACTTTTATTTTTTCATAATATGAATAATAAATCCTTATGTTGGTATTCTCCTATGTGACATTTTCCAGCATAAACTGTAATTTTAATACCAATGATCTTAAAGATTTCGCTCTCTAGTAGAGGGAGCTTAGTATCGGCGAAAAGTTAAGATTTCTTCAAAACATAAAAAAACGCGTATGTTTGTGTATTGAAGATACAAGCCATTATACTACTTTACTAAAATAAACATCTAAATAAATTGTAAAAAAAAAAATCTCAGTAACCGTCGAGAGTTATTGATAGGGTGTCAATTTTTTTATCCAACTATTGGCCTCTCCCGCAGGTACGATTCCATCCAAGCGGCGATGCGGTCGCCACAGGCTCGGACGACGCAACCTGCCGCCTATTCGATCTGCGCGCTGACAAGGAAGTCGCCATCTACTCGAAGGAGAGCATAATCTTTGGCGCAAACGCGGTCGACATGTCGGTGAGCGGTCGCCTGCTATTTGCCGGCTACAACGACTACTCGGTCAACGTCTGGGACACGCTCAAGTGCCAGCGTCTGGCGCTGCTCTACGGACACGAGAACCGAGTCTCCTGTTTACGCGTCTCGCCCGACGGTACTGCTCTGTCCACCGGCAGCTGGGACACGACCTTGCGGGTCTGGGCTTAATCGAGGTATTCCGAGCTTTCTCTCTCTCGTTATATATTTTTTTTTTTTCCATTTCACTTGGCGTTTTGAAACGAGCAATTCTCAGCTGTCATGTTACCTAATTCGAAACGCCATTCACGTCTTTTGTTTCATTCTTTTATAATTTAAGTTATTAATTTATTGATTTATTCATTTACCTATCGACCGTGAATTATGAGATTTTTTAAATTTCAAATCACGTATGATTATCATAGCAATGAAACAATGAAATTAAAAACAAAAACAAACTTCATTCCAAAGAAAACTGTAAGCATGTTGAATAGAGTATTAGAGATTGTAAAAAAATACTCTTTTTCTTGACTGAAAGAAAACCCCAACAAATAAGTAATGAGATAATCACAGTATTTTTTATTTACTTTAATAACTAAGTCATTTTGAAATTCGTACAAAAATATTTCCACCTTTTTTTTATGGCTACGTAAACATTAACTGGCAATTTTTTATCCCTATTTTGCACTCCTCTTTTTTTTTATACATATATACAAAAATGATATTATACAATTGCATTTTTATCATACATTAATATCAAACATTTTTATTATATACACGCATACGTTAATTAAATTCTTGTTCCTTACATTAATTTTAACTTTTAAGTTTAATGATATAATATGATGCAAGTACAAATGAGAAAGAAACTGATTTTTTTACTTCTTTAAATTAAAAGTATACGTTTTTATTAGTAATCATTACAATTTATTTAATCAATTTAATTAAAAAGGCCAAACTTGTATTAAGTAATGAGTAATATATATACATATATACATAGTAAGATTATACATAGGCCATATGTATAGTGAGAAAAAAAAATTCGATTGTGAAGATGAAAATGCACAAATATTTGCGTTTAAACATAAGTGAGATTATATATATATATACTTAAATTATAAGAAGTGTGAAAAAGTAAATACAAAAACATGAAATAGTGCGCTCTTTGATCTTTACAAGAAGTAAGTAAATGATATAATTTAGTTACAATAATTTTTCTTCATTTTGAAAAACTAAAATTTCTATATTTGCCAAATTAAATTTCAATACGTTTTGCATCCATACATTTTCTTTTAAACCCTTGTAAAATCTTATTTAGTTTTTTTTTTCATTTCAACACAGATTTTAACCGAAAAGTATTTGTAATTGTTTTTCTTACATGCAGTACATTAAGGGTAAAAATTTTAGACTGCCTCGACGGCAAGTCGAAAAAAAGAGAAAAAACAAAAACAAAAAAAAAACCGAGTGTTCGGTATTGTTATATCGACAAAAATTTTAAAAATAAATAAAATGAAACAATCGTAGAGCGTTGAACTTTGTATTCCTTTCGAATGTCAACGCGCAATATAAAGAAAAAAGAAAATTGTAAAAAAGAAACACACGTGTGATGTCCTAGTCAGCGAATCAAGAGAAAAATATTACGCTTTAGGCTGGTCCTATAATCTATCAACTACAAAGGTCAGTTGGACAATAGACCTGCGTTCAAATTAAGTTGAAAAGGACTCATCATAGAGAAATTTTAAAAGCGACTTATTGAGCGTTTTAACGTTAATAAGAGGTGGAATACAAGCGAGTTGAATTATTATTAGTCAGCACAATTGTGAAAAATGCGTTTATCAGTTCATCCGAAATTTTTTTCGTTTTTAAGTATCGTTTCTAGTCAACTGAAACATTGCTATGCCATAGCGTATTACTTTTTGGTGCTTTCATGTTACGTTTTTGATGTGTGTATTTGTAATCGTTCGATAAATGTGCAAAATTTTAATCCGTAAAGTTTATTAGTTGTAATGTGTATTAGTTAATTACACATTGATTATGTTTCTTAGTTCTGTGTACAGCGTGTGTGTCGTTATGAAAAGACATTAGGCAATAACAATTTTATCTGTTATGATTAAACAACTGCCATGTAATTTATGATAAAGTACTTTTAAATAGATTAGAGCAAATAAAATATTAAATATCAAACTAATCAATAACAGTTTATTCTTTATTTCTTTTCTGAAAATATTTACATGATTGTAGATGAGTTGAAAATATTCCAATACTAAAAACGTTGAAAAATTTGTTTACTGTTATAAAAATTTTACTTTAAAAACTACATTTATCAACTTTTTTTTAATCTATCATCACATAGAGTAAAATGTTACCTTCCTATGCTTCTCTTGAGAATTTTTGTAAATGTATAAGTTACAATTGAATTTAGTACATAGCATGGGCATAATTTTTTTCTTTGCACATGTGTAAAAATTTCAAACGCAAGTAAAAATCTACGCACGGCATTAATTTATAATGATACTGCTTTTGTAAATATGAATGACTATCATAAACATTAAACATAAACGCTTTCAAACATCATTGTACAATTACCACCTATCATAAATATGATAAACTTCACTGTTTTGTTACAGTTTATTGACGCAATTACTGCAGAATTTCATCAGATCTTCATTTATTGTTATTTAATAAATTAGTTTGTAACTCCCTGTTCAAAAAAATTTATTGCAATCCAAAAGCTTTAACAAGATGCGTGCATTTTTTCAAACTTTTATAAAATATTAATTGTCCTCAGGGCTCGTATCAGTTAAACCTTTTGCAAAATTCTCATATTAATTAATTTAAATGATTTATAAGCTATACCGTATCATAAAAATGAACGTGTAGGCCCAGATTTGTGTGATGTATTTTTTTTTTTTTTAACTAATGGAAATAACTTGATGTGTATACTTCAAAAATTTTCCTGAAATTCATCTTTGTAAACGATAGAAGAAACTTTGTGGTCTAATCTCTTGCAACCAGCTGTTGAATACAAATTATAAGGTTCGGGTCCAAATGACACATGAAGTAAAACGTCGGAAATCATTTTGTTTGATGGCTTCAACACACCAAAATGACTAAAGACATCTTTAATGCATTCGATAAGATGCTTTTCTTCCATTGGGAGAAAAGGTATGTGATGGTCTATCAATTTAGACTCAATGGTGCCACTTTTATGAAGCCCTCCCTCTTCATTAAATGCGCCAATCGTTATCAGAGGTTCAAAGTCACGAATTGTCGTTTCTTCACGACTGACCCCACTTTTCCACAAACTTATCATCTTTTGAACTATTTGTTCACTTCCTGTATTTGATAAAAAAATGAAAATAGCCTTGGCTTTGTACCTGTCTTTCCAACTTGTGTAATCAATGAAAGGCACTAGCACATCTAAAATTCCAGCTGGCATTTTGTCCACCTCATCAAAAATGAATAACGATCTTTCACATTGGCTTAGAGCTTGTTCTATTTTAAAATGGAGAGTAATCTGAAATAAGATAAAAAAATGAGACTTGCATTGCATTAAAACGTATATCCCGTTGTACTTTCATAGTTAAAAACTGAGGTCACAGCACCTTATATTCCTCGACATGTTTGTCTCGTGGAAAATCGTTTCTACCATTGAAAAAGTGAAAAAATTTACTTTTTTCTCCTTTTTTAAATAGTGCATTGGCTATCATGGTAGCGATGTAGTTCTTTCCACTGCCAGGTAAACCATGAAGACTAAGAACTAACGGTTTCCTTGGGTGATCGAGATGAACATGACTATGAACTGCGCTATAAATTATATCTCTTGCAATGTGCTGACCATATAATTTATTAGATAAGTCTGATTTTAGCTCTGAAAAATCATTAGGAACTCAGCTAACACAAAATTTTTTATTTCCTTACAATACCTCAGTATAACAAAATGAAATATTAGTTTGTTAAATTAAAGCGTATTTGTTTAATGGGTAATAAAAATACTTACTATTATAAGTGTACAGGGGTATATATTGATCGTTGCAACATTCCATGAAGTTGCAGCGAAGCGTATAACCTAAAAAGGAAGCGGTACCAATGACGGCTGTCTCGATTAAAAAACAATTACCACTATTAATAAAACCAAGCAGAAGAACAATAAACAATGGCAGACTCGTTGTCTTCGTCATTTCTGCGTGTGCTCGCTAATTGCATTAAAACTGCTAATCCTTAATAATAACAATCTTATTTAGCGGCTTTTTTGTCAGACGAAAAATCATTTACAACATTTGGAAAATTTTGATGTATATTTTACTTTTTTACTTCAATGACACCTGCTGCTAAATATCGAAAAATAATAAAAAAACAAATTAAATAAACAAGCCGTCACATTATCAGGCACAATCAACAAAAATATTAATTATTAAAGTTTACTTCATTTTCAACCCACCGGTCAGTTATGTCATTTAAATAATAAATATTTCCATTGCTTGATGAATCATTTCAATTGAGTTTATTTTGTTGTTTTTCGTTTTTTAAATAACTATGTCGTTACAGGGAGGAAACACACTCCAAACATCGAAAATACGAATTCTATATATCACATACGTATACTTATACTTAGTATTTTTTTATTATTGTTTGATAGAAAACACCGCGGTCACACCGTGGAGCAGAAGCTTTTTTTAGGGTGAGAAATTTGCTCTGATGAACTCAAACTCATCTAGCCCGAACATGCGTTCTTGCTCCGAGGGGTCTGATCGGGGCATTCGATATCTCGCTTAAGTACTTAAGCAGTTTTTTCGATAATCGGATTATATCGGATTATCATCTTTTACAAAAAATTTTACGTTCACCTAAAAAGCTTCATCAAAGAAGGTTCATTCTTTTGTCGAACGTCGAACTTGTGTTATGGGCCGTGGGCCGTGGACTGTGGGTCGCCGGATTTCATTTCGGCTTCCGAACTTCCGAACAAACCTACTATTCTCCGCATACGTAACCTCAAAATTAATATTTGTAAGTAAACAATGTGGTTACGGCGCGTGTCTTCTACTCTATGGTCTTCTACTTTTCTATGTGAGGTCGGAAGACTGATCTCAATCACCAGATTATTCGATACCTTACAGATAATTTTGGTAAAGTAACCATCCAAGAGTGATTCCAATTACAAGTTAATCTTGTCACAATTATAAAAGAGAGTTAGAGTCAACAACTGTCAACAAGTGTGCAAACTGTGCGAAGAAGAAAATGGGTCGAAGCAAAAAAGTACTTGGAAAAACTTCTTTCTAATTATCTTTATCGTTGATGGCTCTTCTGTATTTACTTATTGATATTTTGAAAATTTCGCAGGGTCGCTGTGTTAAGCGTAACAAGCATCTCGACAGTGGTGAGTCAGGGGACATCGTAAGAGCACCACACTCGTTCGTCATCCACCGGGGCTTACCCGGTGAACATATTGTCGAACTCACCAAGGATTTTCGAAAGGTCATGGAACCTTTTACAGCCTCTGCCCTCAAGGAACGAAAGCGTAACAGCATCAAGGACTTTGTGTCCGTTGCAGGTGTCCTTCATGTTACTCACATGTCTCTATTCACGCGCACCGAGCTCGGCATGTATCTTAAGCTCTGCAGGTAGGTTTTAGTAAGTACAAGTAATTATTTATTCCTTGTTACTTGTGCAGACGTACTACGTAACATATACTTGCTAGTATCATCAATTCTTGGTCATTTATTAGTTATTTTCCTATCTAAGATTACCAAGAGGACCGACCCTTACTTTCAAGATAAAAAATTTCACTCTGGCGCGAGATGTCGTCTCCACAACAAAGAAACAACTTGTTTTTGAACAAGCCTTCAAACACTCGCCCCTAGTTGTTCTCAACAAGTTTAGTGGTGAGGGTATGCAGCTCAAGTTAATGACCACTATGTTCCAAAACATGTTTCCTACCATCAACTTGGCCACAGTAAGTATAATTTGTTTATTTGTTCAATTTTGCGCTCAAGGTATATTTTGTTGTTTGCCCATTGTGATCATTATAGGTAAATCTGAGTAATCTTCGGCGTTGCGTCTGTTTAAACTACAATCCGGACACAAAGCAGATAGATTTTCGACATTATGCCATCAAAATTGTGCCTGTTGGTTTATCAAGGAGTGTCAAAAAGTTGGTTCAGGCCAAGGTACCGGATCTATCGCGATGTCAAGATTTTTCAGACTTTATGACAAAGCCCACGTTATCGGAAAGCGAGGCTGAGGACGATCCAGCCAGTCACGTTACTTTGCCCCAAAAACTATCATCCCGAGGAAATTACGAGAAGAGCAAGAGTGCAGTTAAACTTTATGAGCTTGGACCAAGATTAACACTGCAGGTAATTAATATAACATAAATATATGAGTCTTAAATTATTCATTTCCCACCACAGACCACATTCTAACGATGTTTCGTTTGTTATACTCAGTTGATCAAGGTCGAAGATGGTTTAATGGAAGGTGAAGTACTGTATCACGAATTCGTCAGTAAAACGGAAGAAGAGAAAATTTTGCTTGAAAAGAAGCGAGAACAGAAAAAGAAGTTGAAAGAGAAGCGAAAAAAGATACAAGAAGAGAATAAAAATGCCAAAGAAAAAAAGAAACAAGAGCATAAAGAAAAATCACTTCAGGGCATCAAAAGAAAGAGAGAAAAGGATATTCTAATGCAGAAGATAGCGAAAGAGTCTTACGAAGCCAACAAATCGGATGAAGATGATGATGCGCAATATTACAGAGATGAAGTTGGCCAAGAACCTGACAAAGGTCTGCCTCTACTCATAATGTATTCATGTATTAAAATTGTTTTTTCATTCATCTCCTTTCAATGCTATTTTTACCTATTTCAGAGCTTTTCGAAGGAGCAACAAAGAAGTCCAAATCCTTTGTACCTAGATACAAAATAAAAAAGATGAAGCTGAGTTCAGAAAAGGCAAAGAAAAAACAATCTTAGGCAAATAAAAATCAATTATCGTTGTATATACATTTAATAAACGGAAATTTTTATGGAACATCGTAATAGTTAAATTTTTGTAAATTAAAAAAAACTGAGTTTAATAAATTGTAGGAATGTCGGAACCAATCAGCACTCAGCTAGCAAGAGAGCGCCGCGCGCCGCAGTACGAGAAAAAGACAGGACGAAATTTCTTGTCGGGTCGGGCGTCGGGCTGTCGGCCTGTTGATTATTCTCTGTTCAGCTTTTCGATCCAGAGAGCTCCGAGTGCTCTGTATTTTTTTATACCGAACACTTGTTCTGCTCTATATTAACAGTCTTGGCCATAACTATAAAATTTTTTTTATATATCAGAGTTTAACGTCCGGCTCCTATAAAGGGCACTTATATTATTAGCACTTTAGAGAAGGAAGGGGAGAGGGATGGGAGGTCTCCCATTACTGAAAGGAGGGTAGAGAGAAATTAAGCAATTTTACTGCGAGGTGGTCGCCTATCCCCTCCTCAGGGAGCATTCAGAGATTAGTAGGAACTAATCTCTTAAAATATGCTAGTCATTAAAATATTAGTTTGCCATAATCTTATGGATATATTCTTATTAAAAAAAATCGAATTATTATCTACTTTGTCCCAGGTCATTTTCTAGGGTAAAAGCACTTGCAGTAAAAGGTTAGAGACTTAAAAGTTTAAAAATGAGAAATTTTATTTGTTAATAATTTTCACGAATAGGATAAGCAAGTTACTTTAAATTTAATACTATTTTTTAATCTACAAAGGTCATTCAAATGATTTAAAAGTTATTTTTGTGATGTGTAGCTCTTTTATTGTTAATAAAAGAATTAGTTTATTATCAAATTGTGTACATAAATATGGATATGGAGTTGAAGCACTTTGGGTAAAGAGTTACTTAGGAGCTCAAGAGATTTGGAGTGGAAGATTATGCTTGTTAATAATTTTTATATATACGCTAACCGAGTTATTTCAATTATCATTTTTTTAACCCTACCAATACCATTTTAATGATTTATGAGTTTTGTTGTTGTTGTGATGAGTAGCTTTTTAATCGTTAATAAAAAGAATGAAATTATTATCTAATTAAACTCTACATCCTGGGCCATGATGGTTAAAGACTTAAAGTACAAAGGTTTATAGACCAAGAGCTGAGGCCGGAGGGTGCACTGAAATAAGCAAAAAATGTCTACTTATAGTTTAGGCGCCAGGTAGGGTCCCGTGGCCTTTTCAATTAGAACGGACCCACCAAAGTTTTTTTAATGTATTTTTGCCTGCTGAACACGATTATCGATGGTGGGTCGCGATCCGGATGGACAATTTTTTTTTATCAACAAATTTTATAAACAAATAAAAATTATTCATTTTTTTGGAAAAAGAAAATTTTTTCCTATTCTTTAGCTCATTTTGAACAAAAAAGTTCACATACACCATATGACTAAACCCAATACTTTTCCCGTAAAAAATTCGACAACTTTCAAAAAATGCGTTTTTTGCTATTTTCAATAGCTTGCTACTTAAAGCCCGATTAATATTTTTCAACTCAACACCTCTCAAATTGTGAGCCGAACATAGTATTTGATGAATACGAAAAGACCAATTGATTTTATTTGGTTGTTCTTATCCAGCGAGCTTGACGGTCTGTGCCTTTTTAATGTGACCGTACGGCCTCGTCGTAATACAATATATTCTGGAATTAAATGTTTGTTATCTGGACAGCCATACATAGATTGTTTTTTATGTATTTTTGCCTGCTGAACATGATTATTGATGGTGGGTCGTAATATCGAAGGTAATCAATGTTTTTTTATTTACAAATTTTATAAACAAATTGCAAAAATGTAATTTTTTCTAAAAATAATGTTTTTTTTGCTTTTATTATATTTTTTTACTAAAAAGTTTTTAATTCTCCAGTTTATATAGGGGCTTATGGAAGTATATATATAGCTATGTAGTCAGTTTCTTGTTGTCAACAAATTAGCATAAACCAGTAATCAAAAGTTTTTGATCTTATCAATGTGTGCAAAATAAAATTTAAGAGAATATAACAGGACTACCCCAAAGTATAATAATGTGATAATACGTAGTTTATTGAGGTACGAAATATTTCTTTGTTTAGAATCTATTTTATAGTATACTGCATCTTGTACATATATACATATCTTACGAAGTTACCACAATTTTTGTTATTTTATTTTCCACTGAACTTATTTTTACATGTGTTTTCTTTTTTACAATTACAAAAATAAGCAGCACGGTATTTGCTCTGCAACACATAAGCAGGTTTTTCTACTGCATACTTTACAAGAACAAGGTTGTAATAATTCTTCGTAAGGTGGAATTAAAGTTTCAATTTTTCGTGGCATAAGGAGATCGTCACACTCTATGTAACCAAACTCTTTCGGATCTAATTGTTTAACATCAACATTCAAACATTTAATTTGATAATATACTAAGAAATATGCTCTTAAAATGTGCAAATTGATAGAATTAGAGGTCGGAGGTAGATCTTCAATTAAGCACTGTTTTTGATGATGATAAGACCATACACGCAATTCATCAAAGCTATTGCATTTTGAATTTTTATTAACAACACATACCAAATACTCTTAAGCCTTGGTGATACTTTCACTCAAATTTGACTCAGAGTAATCTGAAAAATATAGTAGTATAAAAATAACACTGAATACTGTTATCGTTAGAATATAGTCAAAATTTTTATGAAAATCGATAAGCTCTATCTTCTGATGTTTTTAGATATATTAACATGTTTTTTTGGGGGGGGGGTGTTACTGGTATTTGCCATTACTAGAAAATACACTATCAGAGAACTCACAAGAACGCATCGAACTGCACTCTGAACTGCATGCAGAAATACTCGCGCTCACTTGTTTAAACACAAGTTTAAACAAGTCTGAAACGCTACAGGGACTTCCCGTCGTTTCGCGGGAAAACAACGAAAATTCAAAATTTTAATGTCTCAAGGATTGCATTGCAATTAAAATTTTACTTTACTATCGAGTCAAGGGACACATTGATCAATTTACTTTACTAATTGATTGTATACGTAATACAAATAAATTGTTTTCGAACGATATTTGTAAGATAAAAAGTTAGACGAAAGAAGGGGATAGTATTAAAGACGTTGGGTTGTCTTGCATTTTTCTACTTAGAGTTAAAAAGCATGAAGCTGCTAAGTTCACTGAACAAAAATAACAAACGAATAAAATTAATCAACTATAAGACATTCTTAAGCCCCTGCATGAACTGGAGAGTTAAAAACTTTTAAGTAAAAAATTATAATAAAAGTCCCACGTTGCAGCTGTGTGAAAAACGGAAAAAGTGAATTTTTTACAGTTCACGTTTTTTTGCGTAAATAGTATGGGCTTAACAGATGTACATTATACAAAACTTTTTGTTTAAAATAAGCTCCAGAAGCGGAAAAAACTTTATTTTTAGAAAAAATTACATTTTTGCAATTTGTTTATAAAATTTGTTAATAAAAAAACATTGATCACCTTCGATATTACGACCCACCATCAATAATCATGTTCAGCAAGCAAAAACACATAAAAAACAATCTATGTATGGCTGTCCAGATAACAAACATTTAATGCCAGAATATATTGTATTGCATAACCTTTGTAAATGATTGCTGTTGTTTGCTGACAATTTTTGTTTGCATTTACGTTTAAAGATAGTAGGAAAAGTAAAGTGCAGTGTAATATTCTGCGATAAGAAAGTAAAATTTAAGGTGGTTCTTCACCTAACCCATTTACTTAAACTTACAGGGAAATTTGGAGGGATTGTTATTAAAGTTATAAGGCATCTTTCTTTAAAATTTCAAGTCCCTTTATCAGGCAAATTTTTGAAAACAAGTCAGTCAAAAAATGCACTTTTAACATGTGTTCTTATGTAGGTTACTTTTCCATACTACGATATCATGTAATATCTCGTAAAGTAGACTTAAGATCGTAATAGAAAAAGTTTGTAGTGAAAGAAGAACTTTTCAGCTTTCTAATAATATAACAAAAGTTTGGGCTAATCAGGGAAATAGTATACGATATTTAATCGTAAACGAAATGTCTGCCGTGTAAACTGCGGCAACGTCTGCTTGAGTAGTCAAGTGACAGTACAACATATTTTATGTTGCAAATAATACGCTAATCGAAAATTAGAAAATCACAGGGTCCCGTGTCGCTTTGATACGGCACCATCGTGAAGAACCACCTTAATGTCAGAGCCGTAACTTTTTACGGCCTAGTTGACCTTGCTGGGGTTTTCGGAGACAACATGAAGATCGTCCCGATGTTAAGAGTTTTCTGGGTCTTGGACAATAGGCGTTTTATATTTACTTGTGAGGCGTTAGAGAGAGATAGGAGGGTCGTTTGGTGAGGTGCAAAGAGAGTAAGAGCGTGGTTTAGTGTACAGTGATTTTTATTGAATATGTACTTTTCTACTACCACTGCTACGTATACTTTAATTACACCAGGTGAGTGAATCATGCATTGCACGTATATGCAAGATCAGAGGCGATGTCGATAGTCGTCACGCAGTCCTTCTTATATACTTTACGTTGCCTTTTTACTTGCGATATTCACTAAAGACCAGTAGTTGCCACCTGGCGAGCGGTAGACTGTACTATTAAGTGCAAAGTTTGAAGTCGGAGCTGCGCGCGATATTTCAAAATTCAAATTTATGTAAAACGATCGAATTTAAAGAAAAATAGTTATTTTAATCTTACTAATATACAAAGCAAAGTCGCTAAAACCGTTATAATCGCTAACCGCGATGTTTTGCTGCAGATAGAAATTAATGCAGACGCTTTATAATGCAAAATAAACAAACAAACAGTCAAAAAAAATTTTGTATCTGTTACAGAAATAAATTTAAATTCTACAACAAAGTATTGAATAAAAATTTTGTAGAGCTTATAAAAAAGAAACTTTTAAAAGTAATTTTTTTTTTTTTTTAAATATCTTTTGAACGATTTAGTCGCCAATAATCGTTTCTAAATGGCTGAAAAATCGTTTTACATCATTTAATTGAAAAAAAGCAATGATGTTTTTCTGTGATTATTTTCTAGAAACAATACTTTAATAAGACTACCACCTAAACAATAAAATATAATTCGTTCAAGAAACGTGGTCTTTAGATATCTTTAGTATAAAAAGTACTAGTTTGATTCCTGGGATAAATAATAATGATAATATTCATAATAATAATAATAATAACAATGATAATTAAAAATATTTTGAGTAGAATTTCTATAAAATCATTTAATAGTCTGCTGAGAAACTAGTGATTTCTCGAATAAATCGTAGTAGGTATTAAAAAAAAAAAAAAAATCTTTACTAATTACTTAGCTCTTAACTTTTTATTAATACTTTCCATTTCTTAATTTTTATGTTGCACTAAATTAGTTATACTAATATTTATTGAATCCAGGTATAATTATAGTCACTTTAAAAATATGGTTTAGTCTTATAATTTTTGTTGGACAATATTTAATATTTGTCATTTAAAATATTCACATAATATCATATGATTCTTAATTCGAAAATAATAAAGATATCGATAAAAATTGAAGCGACTTTAGGCACGGGATTAGAAACAACTAGGCTTACTAAATATTTTCAAAAGATTGTAGAGACATGAGTATTGATGCATACGTACACCCGAATTTACCTATATCAAATTTTATTTTTATTTTTATTTATTTAATTTTTTTTTAATCATGCTTGTAGTCAGGAACTTGATGTTGCTGGGAAGTTTTAATCATAAAATATAACACAAAAAAAATAATTAAGAACAAAAAGCAAAACTTTTCTTATTTTAACATTGATTTTTAGAGGTTCATATGTTTTAATAAAAAACAAATTGACCGATCACATTGGTTTTTTTAGCTTTAGTACGTATACCAAAACAAAATCATAAGCTAAGGCTTATTAGAACCGATCATGAGAATCCTTATTATAGGTACAAAAAATTATAGAGGTATGTACTCAGAGATTAAAACTTGCCATCATATTTACATTGTAATTAAAAAAATGTATAAGTAAATTAAAATTTCGTCTGTCGATGGTAGTACGCTTATTATATGCATCAATTGATAGGCATTTTTGTGAGAAAACGCTCCTGCTCAAGCAGACGTTGCCGCAGTTTACACGGCAGACATTTCGTTTACGATTAAATATCGTATACTAATTCCCTGATCAGCCCAAACTTTTGTTATATTATTAGAAAGCTGAAAAGTTCTTCTTTCACTACAAACTTTTTCTATTACGATCTTAAGTCTACTTTACGAGATATTACATGATATCGTAGTATGGAAAAGTAACCTACATAAGAATACATGTTAAAAGTGCATTTTTTGACTGACTTGTTTTCAAAAATTTGCCTGATAAAGGGACTTAAAATTTTAAGAGAAGATGCCTTATAACTTTAATAACAATCTCTTCAAGTTTCCCTGTAAGTTTAAGTAAATGGGTTAGGTGAAGAACCACCTTAAAAGTAACCGCTGTCACTTCGGGAGAGCCAAGTCGTCCCTTCGTGGACGAACGATGAAGGTGGCATCGCCTTGACGTCGTAGGAGCAGTGAGTACGCTGGCTTCGACAAAGTTTAGAGCGTTGAAGGAGGGTAATGTCAGAGCCGTAATTTTTTACGGCCTAGTTGACCTTGCTGGGGTTTTCGGAGACAACATGAAGATCGTCCCGATGTTAAGAGTTTTCTGGGTCTTGGACAATAGGCGTTTTATATTTACTTGTGAGGCGTTAGAGAGAGATAGGAGGGTCGTTTGGTGAGGTGTAAAGAGAGTAAGAGCGTGGTTTAGTGTACAGTGATTTTTATTGAATATGTACTTTTCTACTACCACTGCTACGTATACTTTAATTACACCAGGTGAGTGAATCATGCATTGCACGTATATGCAAGATCAGAGGCGATGTCGATAGTCGTCACGCAGTCCTTCTTATATACTTTACGTTGCCTTTTTACTTGCGATATTCACTAAAGACCAGTAGTTTTTTTTTAATCATGCTTGTAGTCAGGAACTTGATGTTGCTGGGAAGTTTTAATCATAAAATATAACACAAAAAAAATAATTAAGAACAAAAAGCAAAACTTTTCTTATTTTAACATTGATTTTTAGAGGTTCATATGTTTTAATAAAAAACAAATTGACCGATCACATTGGTTTTTTTAGCTTTAGTACGTATACCAAAACAAAATCATAAGCTAAGGCTTATTAGAACCGATCATGAGAATCCTTATTATAGGTACAAAAAATTATAGAGGTATGTACTCAGAGATTAAAACTTGCCATCATATTTACATTGTAATTAAAAAAATGTATAAGTAAATTAAAATTTCGTCTGTCGATGGTAGTACGCTTATTATATGCATCAATTGATAGGCATTTTTGTGAGAAAATAGTATTATTACAGTACAAAAAAGTTGAATTTTGACGAGAAATAGAACTCTGTCTGTGAACGCGGACGCATATACATGTTATCAAGTTTTAAGATTAACTTAAGTAGTTATGATCTAAATAGGCCGCAATTTTGTTGTTAGATTTATGTTGAATGTCTTAGCTGAGGGTTTCTAACCAGACAAGTTTGATCAAAGCGTAAAATTTTAAGAGCATTTTTATTGCAGTGCTCATAGACATAAAAAACCCAGTTTTCCCGCAATACGTTTTTTTACATACATTTTATGACATGTATACACCATGAGACATACTCAGACTACCGTTTTGATAAATAAAAAATTTTTTAAACAAAAACGAATAATAAGTGGTCCCAATTATGGCTCTGAAAAAATTATAAGGTACTATAAATTTAATATTTTTGGTAAATGCCGTTTCGATTTAAAAACAATTTTTTGATCTGAATCATCAAAATTAGTCTAAGAACTTGTACAACATAAGTTAAATCTATATAATAGGCAAAATTTAGTTCTAAATAGGAAAAAAAATTTTAAGTCCTCAATATTTAATACCTTGGCTTTTATTTTACTAATGTTTTCATGGTTTCCTTTATGTTAAGCGATGCCATACTTTGCTCTTCAGTTAACTGAGCGTTTTATCAATAAACTCGTGTTTAACTTGGAATAGCAATAAAAAATCATTTGATAAAAAGTGTTTTCGAAAATTTACCTGGTTTCTAATAGTTTAATTATTTGTTTGAATAAGTTTTACACAATTATTAATTAGGTTGTAAAAGATGTGATCCTCATCGAAGTGAGATCATAACCATTTTGTAAGAATAGTGTAAAATAACTTAGTACTATTAAATTACTTTTGGATGATTTTTAACTTCATTAATAAGAGTTTTATAGCCATCTAAAAAAGGATGAAATGGTAATTAGCATTTTCCCCACTATTGATATTATATTTTTATTAAAAAATTTAAATATCTAACAAAATCACCAAACTTTACAAGGAATGAATTTACAAAGTGTAGTCGTTACGCAACATATACATAAAAATTGAATACTATTATCGAAAAAAAGTTTTGTACTACCATCAAAAAAAAAAAAAAAAAAAAAAAGAAATCGTAAAAAAAAAAAAATTCTGCTGCGGGCGAGATTTGAACCCCAGAATGCTCAAAGCAAAAGTACTGCTACTAAGCTACCTCGACTACCAACGCACTGTTTCCCTAAGCACTTAAAGTGACACATGTTTATTGTGAAGGTCCAGGGTTTAAGTTTAAGTATTAGTTTATTTTTTCTTAATATTGATAATTGTGTTAAAGTTTGACCTACAAGTAGAATTATTATTTTTCTAAATATTTTCACAATTACTTATTCTTATTAGAAAAGTTACATGTGTTGAAAAATGACATTTGAATTACAGAAAATGTCATTCTCTATGGAATAAACTTAAAAATCAAAGTAAAGCGTGTGTATATTTTTCTGATATTTTTAATGTGCTAAATTTTTATAAATCTATAAAAACATAAATTATTCAAGTTGTTAAAATGATTATTTTATAGAGATCAAGTTTCAAGAAGTTACATTAAATATCGGGGCTTACGTTTTTATTACTCAATTTTTTATTTTATACGAGGAAAACTCAGTATTTAGCTGTACAAGTATTGAATACACATTTAATGAGTAATATATGACCGGACATATAATAAGTAACTGTCCAACATTCAAAATGAGCTAAAGAATAGGAAAAAATTTTTTTTTCTAAAAAAATGAATAATTTTTATTTGTTTTTAAGTTTAAGTATTAGTTTATGTTTTCTTAATATTGATAATTGTGTTAAAGTTTGACCTACAAGTAGAATTATTATTTTTCTAAATATTTTCACAATTACTTATTCTTATTAGAAAAGTTACATGTGTTGAAGAATGACATTTGAATTACAGAAAAAGTCATTCTCTATTGAATAAACTTAAAAATCAAAGTGAAGCGTGTGTATATTTTTCTGATAATTTTAATGTGCTAAATTTATATAAATCTATAAAAACATAAATTATTTAAGTTGTTAAAATGATTATTCTATAGAGATCAAGTTTCAAGAAGTTACATTAAATATCGGGGCTTACGTTTTTATTACTCAATTTTTTATTTTATACGAGGAAAACTCAGTATTTAGCTGTACAAGTATTTAATACACATTTAATGAGTAATATATGACCGGACATATAATAAGTAACTGTCCAACATTCAAAATGAGCTAAAGAATAGGAAAAAATTTTTTTTTTCCAAAAAAATGAATAATTTTTATTTGTTTATAAAATTTATTGATAAAAAAAAATTTTCTATCCGGATCGCGACCCACCATCGATAATCGTGTTCAGCAGGCGAAAATACTTTTAAAAAACTTTGGTGGGTCCGTTCGAATTGAAAAGGCCACGGGACCCTACCTGGCGCCTATACTTTTTATAGACTTTAGACAACTTCGAGTTATTGAAAGTTCTTGGCCGAGGTAGCTATGGCAGAGTTACTTTATGCAGAAAAAAAGCCACAGAAAAATTTGTTAAAAGTGGCCTTTGGGGGTGGGCGACTTTGAACGCGGGGGGTGTAGTTAAGGTGGTTCTTCACGATGGTGCCGTATCAAAGCGACACGGGACCCTGTGGTTTTCTAATTTTCGATTAGCTTATTATTTGCAACATAAAATATGTTTTACTGGCACTTGACTATAATATCATTGCATTTACGTACAAATAAACAAGCTAATAAAGTCAGAGTAAGAGTTATAAAAAAATTTTTTTTTGATGCAAGGTTCTGAAAATGGCATGTACGCTCCTGCTCAAGCAGACGTTGCCGCAGTTTACACGGCAGACATTTCGTTTACGATTAAATATCGTATACTAATTCCCTGATCAGCCCAAACTTTTGTTATATTATTAGAAAGCTGAAAAGTTCTTCTTTCACTACAAACTTTTTCTATTACGATCTTAAGTCTACTTTACGAGATATTACATGATATCGTAGTATGGAAAAGTAACCTACATAAGAATACATGTTAAAAGTGCATTTTTTGACTGACTTGTTTTCAAAAATTTGCCTGATAAAGGGACTTAAAATTTTAAGAGAAGATGCCTTATAACTTTAATAACAATCTCTTCAAGTTTCCCTGTAAGTTTAAGTAAATGGGTTAGGTGAAGAACCACCTTAAAAGTAACCGCTGTCACTTCGGGAGAGCCAAGTCGTCCCTTCGTGGACGAACGATGAAGGTGGCATCGCCTTGACGTCGTAGGAGCAGTGAGTACGCTGGCTTCGACAAAGTTTAGAGCGTTGAAGGAGGGTAATGTCAGAGCCGTAATTTTTTACGGCCTAGTTGACCTTGCTGGGGTTTTCGGAGACAACATGAAGATCGTCCCGATGTTAAGAGTTTTCTGGGTCTTGGACAATAGGCGTTTTATATTTACTTGTGAGGCGTTAGAGAGAGATAGGAGGGTCGTTTGGTGAGGTGTAAAGAGAGTAAGAGCGTGGTTTAGTGTACAGTGATTTTTATTGAATATGTACTTTTCTACTACCACTGCTACGTATACTTTAATTACACCAGGTGAGTGAATCATGCATTGCACGTATATGCAAGATCAGAGGCGATGTCGATAGTCGTCACGCAGTCCTTCTTATATACTTTACGTTGCCTTTTTACTTGCGATATTCACTAAAGACCAGTAGTTGCCACCTGGCGAGCGGTAGACTGTACTATTAAGTGCAAAGTTTGAAGTCGGAGCTGCGCGCGATATTTCAAAATTCAAATTTATGTAAAACGATCGAATTTAAAGAAAAATAGTTATTTTAATCTTACTAATATACAAAGCAAAGTCGCTAAAACCGTTATAATCGCTAACCGCGATGTTTTGCTGCAGATAGAAATTAATGCAGACGCTTTATAATGCAAAATAAACAAACAAACAGTCAAAAAAAATTTTGTATCTGTTACAGAAATAAATTTAAATTCTACAACAAAGTATTGAATAAAAATTTTGTAGAGCTTATAAAAAAGAAACTTTTAAAAGTAATTTTTTTTTTTTTTTAAATATCTTTTGAACGATTTAGTCGCCAATAATCGTTTCTAAATGGCTGAAAAATCGTTTTACATCATTTAATTGAAAAAAAGCAATGATGTTTTTCTGTGATTATTTTCTAGAAACAATACTTTAATAAGACTACCACCTAAACAATAAAATATAATTCGTTCAAGAAACGTGGTCTTTAGATATCTTTAGTATAAAAAGTACTAGTTTGATTCCTGGGATAAATAATAATGATAATATTCATAATAATAATAATAATAACAATGATAATTAAAAATATTTTGAGTAGAATTTCTATAAAATCATTTAATAGTCTGCTGAGAAACTAGTGATTTCTCGAATAAATCGTAGTAGGTATTAAAAAAAAAAAAAAAATCTTTACTAATTACTTAGCTCTTAACTTTTTATTAATACTTTCCATTTCTTAATTTTTATGTTGCACTAAATTAGTTATACTAATATTTATTGAATCCAGGTATAATTATAGTCACTTTAAAAATATGGTTTAGTCTTATAATTTTTGTTGGACAATATTTAATATTTGTCATTTAAAATATTCACATAATATCATATGATTCTTAATTCGAAAATAATAAAGATATCGATAAAAATTGAAGCGACTTTAGGCACGGGATTAGAAACAACTAGGCTTACTAAATATTTTCAAAAGATTGTAGAGACATGAGTATTGATGCATACGTACACCCGAATTTACCTATATCAAATTTTATTTTTATTTTTATTTATTTAATTTTTTTTTAATCATGCTTGTAGTCAGGAACTTGATGTTGCTGGGAAGTTTTAATCATAAAATATAACACAAAAAAAATAATTAAGAACAAAAAGCAAAACTTTTCTTATTTTAACATTGATTTTTAGAGGTTCATATGTTTTAATAAAAAACAAATTGACCGATCACATTGGTTTTTTTAGCTTTAGTACGTATACCAAAACAAAATCATAAGCTAAGGCTTATTAGAACCGATCATGAGAATCCTTATTATAGGTACAAAAAATTATAGAGGTATGTACTCAGAGATTAAAACTTGCCATCATATTTACATTGTAATTAAAAAAATGTATAAGTAAATTAAAATTTCGTCTGTCGATGGTAGTACGCTTATTATATGCATCAATTGATAGGCATTTTTGTGAGAAAATAGTATTATTACAGTACAAAAAAGTTGAATTTTGACGAGAAATAGAACTCTGTCTGTGAACGCGGACGCATATACATGTTATCAAGTTTTAAGATTAACTTAAGTAGTTATGATCTAAATAGGCCGCAATTTTGTTGTTAGATTTATGTTGAATGTCTTAGCTGAGGGTTTCTAACCAGACAAGTTTGATCAAAGCGTAAAATTTTAAGAGCATTTTTATTGCAGTGCTCATAGACATAAAAAACCCAGTTTTCCCGCAATACGTTTTTTTACATACATTTTATGACATGTATACACCATGAGACATACTCAGACTACCGTTTTGATAAATAAAAAATTTTTTAAACAAAAACGAATAATAAGTGGTCCCAATTATGGCTCTGAAAAAATTATAAGGTACTATAAATTTAATATTTTTGGTAAATGCCGTTTCGATTTAAAAACAATTTTTTGATCTGAATCATCAAAATTAGTCTAAGAACTTGTACAACATAAGTTAAATCTATATAATAGGCAAAATTTAGTTCTAAATAGGAAAAAAAATTTTAAGTCCTCAATATTTAATACCTTGGCTTTTATTTTACTAATGTTTTCATGGTTTCCTTTATGTTAAGCGATGCCATACTTTGCTCTTCAGTTAACTGAGCGTTTTATCAATAAACTCGTGTTTAACTTGGAATAGCAATAAAAAATCATTTGATAAAAAGTGTTTTCGAAAATTTACCTGGTTTCTAATAGTTTAATTATTTGTTTGAATAAGTTTTACACAATTATTAATTAGGTTGTAAAAGATGTGATCCTCATCGAAGTGAGATCATAACCATTTTGTAAGAATAGTGTAAAATAACTTAGTACTATTAAATTACTTTTGGATGATTTTTAACTTCATTAATAAGAGTTTTATAGCCATCTAAAAAAGGATGAAATGGTAATTAGCATTTTCCCCACTATTGATATTATATTTTTATTAAAAAATTTAAATATCTAACAAAATCACCAAACTTTACAAGGAATGAATTTACAAAGTGTAGTCGTTACGCAACATATACATAAAAATTGAATACTATTATCGAAAAAAAGTTTTGTACTACCATCAAAAAAAAAAAAAAAAAAAAAAGAAATCGTAAAAAAAAAAAAATTCTGCTGCGGGCGAGATGTGAACCCCAGAATGCTCAAAGCAAAAGTACTGCTACTAAGCTACCTCGACTACCAACGCACTGTTTCCCTAAGCACTTAAAGTGACACATGTTTATTGTGAAGGTCCAGGGTTTAAGTTTAAGTATTAGTTTATTTTTTCTTAATATTGATAATTGTGTTAAAGTTTGACCTACAAGTAGAATTATTATTTTTCTAAATATTTTCACAATTACTTATTCTTATTAGAAAAGTTACATGTGTTGAAGAATGACATTTGAATTACAGAAAAAGTCATTCTCTATTGAATAAACTTAAAAATCAAAGTGAAGCGTGTGTATATTATTCTGATATTTTTAATGTGCTAAATTTTTATAAATCTATAAAAACATAAATTATTCAAGTTGTAAAAATGATTATTTTATAGAGATCAAGTTTCAAGAAGTTACATTAAATATCGGGGCTTACGTTTTTATTACTCAATTTTTTATTTTATACGAGGAAAACTCAGTATTTAGCTGTACAAGTATTTAATACACATTGAATGAGTAATATATGACCGGACATATAATAAGTAACTGTCCAACATTCAAAATGAGCTAAAGAATAGGAAAAAATTTTCTTTTTCCAAAAAAATGAATAATTTTTATTTGTTTATAAAATTTATTGATAAAAAAAAATTGTCTATCCGGATCGCGACCCACCATCGATAATCGTGTTTAGCAGGCAAAAATACTTTAAAAAAACTTTGGTGGGTCCGTTCTAATTGAAAAGGCCACGGGACCCTACCTGGCGCCTAAACTATTATGTAAATATTGTGAATAGCTCCTGCAATATTACGCGCGCCTAAAGTTCAATTTTCAATTGGGGGAATTGCTCACTCGAGCGCTCGGAGCGCCCTGGATGCCTGGATCGAAAAGCCGAACAAATCTATGCCGCGTTTCGGCCAGTAAGCATCAGTTACTCATCTCTCCTCTCCCCTAACCTTTGATTGTAAACACAATACACATTGATCAATGTCGAGTTTAATATTAAACGTTGCTTGATAAATAAACAAAAAAGTAAATATTTAATTTTTTGGTCCAACATGACAGAAGAAATCAAGGCTCAGATTATAGTAAGTTGTATCCGACGAGTAGTAAACAAAGCTAACCTCAAACTCCAAAACCTACTTGACAGGTTTATTTATTAGTTATTTTGATGATTAACAATTTATTATTTAAGGCACTACCAGATGATGTTTGTCAAAGGGCTGGCATGGCTGCGGTATGGCTCAAGTCCAATAAAATAGCTCTTTTTCCGCACAAAAGGCTCACTTTGAAGTCAAAAGGTTTGTGGTGCATTGAAGAGTACTATTCAGCAAGAATAGCTACATAAAATTAAATCGTTCTTACAGATACCACGAGTGAATATCATCCATGTGAAGCAAAAGTACACTTCGTCTGTCCAGAAGTCATTCTGTATTACCCCACTATCAGGAAGATGGTCAATGAGAGCAACAGTGTCTTCTTGGCAATTCAGAAGTTGAAAAGTAGTTCTCCCACTGTGATGAGTGACCCGAAGCCAGAAATATTCAAGTTTAGTAAACGGTATCGTTCTATTTTAAGAGCTTGCGTGGAGGAGCTGCAAGAACTTGCAGAAAAGTACTCGGACCAAAAACAGGGCCTGTATGAGAATTTACAAACTATATTTTACAATGTCGAGTGCGTCTGGCACTTGACAGAAATCCTTTACATAGACGTCACACCAGGTAAGGCTTGCAATTCTCATTAGATTCTGGTAACACCAACTGTGCCATTACAAGTGAATTTGCATGATTTTAGGAGAAGTTGTTTTGCCACAACTTCTAGAGTGGATCAGATTTCACTTTCCGTCCAGAGAAATAATGGCCATGAAAATACTGGCAAAAAAAAAAATTGGTGCAGATCTCGAAAACACAGATTACTGGGAAGCTGCATTTGGCTGTGCCTTACATGGAAAACTCGATATTGTAAGGGCATTGCTAGCGTTGCACAGCAAAGCGGACCATTCGTCGTTTGTTGCAGCGGAGAATGCGCTCAGAAACATGCCGGTCTACAGTGTGTACGGGGGGTACTCTGTGAAAGAATTTACCATAAGATGGAAACAGTGGCAAATGAATTTGTCTCAAAGTATTGACAGCAAAGTTTTTGCAATAGAAACAAATTTAGAATCCCTGATGAAGGTAGATAAAACTTTATTATTAATTTGTGTATTCAATATTAAAAACTTAACAATGCATTCGTTGTTCTACAGCTAGTTGTTGGAAATGAAATATGGGAATTCTCTAAGTACACCGAAGCTTGGTACGAGTTATTGGCAGCAAAATTATTTTACTCTGCCCCATGCTGCAAACAGCCAGAACTAGCTCGTTACGCAAATAGCGTTGCCTTGAAGTGGCAGAGCAGTAGGCAAATACCATTGGTTGTGTTAGATAATATCATATTGGCTCTCATGGAAAGCGATTTGCATCAGGTAATCAAGGAAATTCAATACATGAGCGATAATGGTTGGTTTGCTGCCCATTTGACAGACTTGCTTTACCATTGCGGCCGATTAAATATCATGGACAAGCACCAAGTCAAGTGAGTACCCTCTAAATTTTTTTTTTTTTTATCATCTTTATCTTTGATTACATTGCTTTTTTTCAGCGTTACAGATTTGCTTCACGAATCTCTTATACTGGATTACGGAAGTACCTTGATGAGTCATAATTCTCTGTGGCAATGTGGTGCAAGTTACCTGGAACATTGTGCTGAACAAGGCTCCACTAGGCTAGAAACGCTCTTACAAACTATTCCATTAGGCAGTGAAGCAAGAATCCATAAAATTGTCTACATTGCCATGGAAAATAAGATGCCCCATGTAGGTATGTCATGATAAAAATTTTATTTAAGAAATTGACAAAGCGTTATGAACTATTAAAAGTTGATAAACGCGTTCCATAATCAGCTTCCAGTATATGTAAGATACAAGGAGTAAAATGTATAAGCCAAGGGCGTCTAGGAAACGCCCTCGCTTGGGCTTTGAAAGCCAAGGATGGACTATTCGCGGGCCAAATTGCTGACAGGTTTCTCAGGTATTACGTTGAACACAAGAAAATTCAGTGTCACGACTTTTTAGAGAACCTAGGTGCCTGCATGCTCATTAGTGAGAGGTTGACTTTCTTAGGTAACTTGAAAATTTCTTTTTTAAACGGTTAGAGCTGCTTTGTTTGTTCTTTTTTGAACCAAAATATTTCAATTTTCAGGAAAATATTGTGAATTCCATCAGATGTATGGCATTGGAGAGTTTAAAGAAGCTGCCAGAATACTTATTTCGCTTATTGTTTCAAATTTGACGCCATCCTAGTAAGTGTAACATCTGCATACATGCACAGTTAATACGGGTTTTCACGTTGATGCATCTTTGAGATAACTGTCATGTTATTTTTGCAGCTTCTGGCCAACATTGTTAAATGATGCCATACCACTTCTGGATTCGCAAGATATAATCTTTTCGTCGGACGACACCTACGAACTATTGCGCGCGATCGAAAAGCGAGGCGATCATCCAAAATTTAAAGAAAAATTACCGATATTCCGTTTTGCCGCTGCACGCAATCTTGCTCGAGCTCTGATTATTGAAAATAACAATCCTGATTAGCCTGACCCTGACTACACGAGCCCATTTATGATAGTCTGACCTTTTTTTACTGTCATCAAGCAATAAGTTGATGTGAAACAATTTTTTATATTTTTACCGTAAGTTGTCGATAAGTAAATAAAAATATAATTTGTTATGTGCTGTTTTGATTGATATTCATAAAAAAGTTATTGAGTTAATGAGCCGCAAAACTTAGATTCAAAAAAATTTTTTTTTCAAATTTTATTTCTTAAAAAATTTGACGTTGATCATGACTGAGTTGTAAAAATATTTCATGGAATTTATGTTTAGATTCATTGATTATAACATCTTTTTGAGAGTTAAGTCGAGGAAAAATGTGTTCGATTTCATTTATCTGAATGGTATAGTTAGAAAAACGTTAACACATACATACATTTAGAATGAGATAAAACTTTTTTTTTAAGTGCGACCTTAAGAACAATTAGAGCTAGTGTATGGGGCTATGAGGTCAACCTTGTAATGACGTATGTACGTAAGCAATAAGAACTGTACTTAGTAATAAAGAAATAACGCAAATAAGACGAACAACAGCATGAATAGGTTCGTTTGGGGCTTAGCTTGGAACAGCTCGGAGCTCCTCCGAACTTTGCCCCAAAACACGCATTTTGCTCCGAGCAAATTCCTACAGTCAGTATATCTATATTTACGGCATTGGCCCTAAATACGGTATTGCCAATTGCCGTATTGGCCGATTAGCCCTAAATATAAGGTATTGGCCCTAAATATAGATATACCGACTGTAGGAACTTGCTCGGAGCAAAACGCATGTTTTGGGGTAAAGTTCGAAGGAGCTCCGAGCTGCTCCAAGCTAAGCTCCAAACGAACCTAATAAGAGAAGTAAACGTCATGATAGATTCGTTCAAACTCCTTTTGGTTCGGTCCAGTTCTCTTAGCAAAGTAGACCTGTTCTGTGTATATAGGTTTCAATATCTTATTCCTATTTCCGTGCGAGTGAAACAAATAACCAACGTTAGATCAATTTTTAAGTGAATTATGATCAATGCGATGATCAAGCCAGTTTTTTATGAGTTTGTAGCTATAGTGACAACGATGTAACAATTAAAAAACTTAGATTTGTAAAAATTCAATCATCATTTTCTTGCATGTTTCAAAAAATTAAACATTGCACGTCACTAAAAAGAGTGAAAAAGCAGCAATAATCCGTGTATATGATTTTTTCCTTATGATTTGCTAAAATTATTTATCGTATTGTTTTGATCCATAGGCGTTGGACACACATATACTTACTATAACCCTTACTGTATAGTACGGTACAGTAGATATTTATATCTTATTATACAAATATACATGTACCCTGGCCAGGCCCTGATCATAGCCTGCGGTCAACCTCATTACACCGTGTGATAAACTCTACATTTAAGCCTGGCCAGACCCCGTTCAAATGGATTGCAGATTTCTATTGACGTTGCGTCTGAACGCACCCTTAGGACTTGCATTGGGACAGCGTTCAATGCATGCAGTGCTAACAAAGTAACATTTATAGGGATTCTGCTGCAGCTAAATGTAGAAAAAGCCGGTGAGTCAGCAGATCATGGTCGGCAAGTTGGCAATTGGCATATGGCATGTTGGCACACTTGGCACTTCAGTGAAGTTCGTACAGTTGTATTGTATTGTCTGTCAAGAGAGTGTGGACGTACTGACGGTGCACTTTGTTATTTATTTTCTTTGTTAATGCTTACACATCCTGGTAGCTTCATTTTAAACATTCGTTCCTAGAAAAAGATAAACTAATTTACTGAAATGCCTCAATACAAGGGTAAGTCACAGTTTTTTTTTCTATGATACATGTTTTCTAACCCTGACGTTTAAAGATAGTACTTTATTTAGTTGCAAACCAATCTTACGTTTGTTTATTTTATGTATCCCGATTACGTTATTGATGATTGTGCATTTTTGAATTTTTTTTAAACTTTACACAGTACGAGTTAAATGGCAAAATGAGCTGTTTCCGGATGTCGAGGTTAATACTGAGGAGGAGCCTATGTTGTTCAAGGCTCAGTTGTATGCCCTCACAGGTGTCCAGCCCCAGAGGCAGAAGGTCATAATCAAAGGCACGACTTTGAAGGACGATAATTGGAATATTAATTTAAGAGACGTAAGAAGAACTTTTTATCGATTTTACTCGAGATATTAATAGTTTGCTATCAATAATTGGTCTTGTACTTTGAATCAGCAGATAAGCTGAACTGTCATCCTAGCTTTTTTCTTGTCCATCTCTATCTTCCTCTCTTCCTTCACTTTCATTTTTATTTTTGCCCTGATGCCATCAATCACTAAATTTCAATAATAAAGCATTCTTTCCATTAATTTATCAGAGGATATTTGAGTAAATGCAGTTTCAGCTTGATTGCTAAAACGAATTGTACTTTTATTTTAGGGGGCCATGGTACTAATGATGGGTTCCAAAGAAGAAGATGTTCCTCAGGAGCCTGTAGAGAAACCAGTGTTTATAGAAGATATGAGTGAGCAAGAATTGAACACTGCGCTGGACTTACCAGTTGGTTTGAAAAATCTCGGCAACACGTGTTACTTGAATGCCACAGTTCAGTGCTTGAAAACTGTACCTGAATTACGTGAGGCTTTAAAGAGTTTTAATGGAGGACTGATCATGCCTGAGAGTAGTATGCAGTTCCAGGCATCCCATTGCGTCACAGCTGCTTTAAGAGATTTGTACGAGGGAATGGACAAGGGCTCTACTCTCCCACCAGTTATTCTGGTTCAGATGATGCATTGTGCTTTCCCAAGATTTTCTGAGAAAACCAAGATGGGCGATTTTCAGCAGCAAGATGCTAATGAATGCTGGACAGAACTCGTACGAATGTTGCAACAAAAGTTGCCACCAAAGGTATTTATTTTATATTTCATTCTTTAACTTTCTACATTATCGCTGGTAATTGTGGTAGATAGTGGGTTATTTTACGATATTAGTCTCTTCAACCCAACCATTACTGTCATCTAGGAAAATTCTGTTGAGTCGGGAGAAGCTTCTTACAAGGCCAAATCAATAATTGATCAATATTTTGGTGGTACTTTTGATACAGAACTAAAATGTATTGAAACAGAAGATGAGCCACCAACACAGGGAAAAGAAGAATTCTTGCAACTCAGTTGTTTCATTTCAACTGAAGTAAAATACATGTTCAAGGGTCTTGAAGATAAATTGCAGGAACAAATCACACGAAAGTCGCCAGTTTTACAGAGAGATGCCCTGTACACGAAAACAGTGAGAGCTTACATCACTTTACATGAATAAAATAGCTAACATGTGAGGTAGATGAACTGAAAGTTTAAAATATTTGCTATTTCAGGCAAAAATTAGTCGATTGCCAGCATACTTGACAATTCAATTTGTTCGTTTTTTTTACAAAGGAAAGGATCAAGTAAATGCAAAAATTTTGAAAGACGTAAAGTTTGAATTAAACTTTGATGCGTTTAATTTGTGCACAAAGGAATTACAAAGTAAGCTTACGCCGATGCGTGAAAAGTTTCAAAAGTTGGAAGAAGCTCAGCTAGAACAAATTAAGTCCAAGAAAAAGATGGAGAAAAAGGAAGAGGAAGAAAAAAAAGAAACCAAGAAAGAGCCATTTTGGTTCCCAGACGGTAAGTTGAATTAAAATTATAACTCGATGTACACAAAGTTAAAGAGATTTATTTTTATGCACCCTCGAATTTTAAAGTTCCCATCTTAAGTAATTCATGTAAAGAGCAATGACTTGGTACAAGGCTTGACATCTATTGTTACAACTTAACAAAAATAAACTGTTTCGTACTGTTCATATTATTCCTTGCACATCTCTGAGTACTTCAGAAATACGTATATTTACCTTTTTAATTCTCTTTGAATTAATACTTCTTTTCAACGCTGATTTCTCCACTTTTTATTTACATTTCTTTATAAATACGAAATAAAACTTGAAGATAAAATACCTCTTAAATCGTTCTTTCGACGAGTCAAATCGCAACAATGCATCTATAAATTGAAATTCGCGTGTGTGACGCATGTCACAACTCTTGCAAGACAACTAAAAATGATATTGTCTTACTTTTCAGATCTTGGCTCAAATAACAGTGGTTACTACGAGCTACAAGCGGTGTTGACGCATCAAGGCCGCACAAGCAGCAGCGGTCACTACGTGGGTTGGGTTCGCCAGAAGGGAGACACTTGGCTAAAGTGTGACGACGAGAACGTCAGCGTGGTGACAAGTGAAGATGTGCTGAAACTAAGCGGTGGCGGTGATTGGCACTGCGCTTACGTTTTACTTTACGGTCCGCGAATATACGAAACTCCCATTGAGGAGCAGGAGAAAGTTGCCGCGGAATCCGTAACTACCTCAGAGCCCATGAGCACCGAGGAGACCCCACTTCAAAACTAGCTGGATTGATCAAGTGAGAAGCATCGTTTGCAACGATTGAGCTCGTATGTTGAGGTGAAAAAAGTTATGGATTGTGCTTTCAAGCCCGTACTACCTTCATTTTGGGTTAACGCTTACCAGCTTGGAACACATAAACATCGTTTTTCATGCATACTATGATGTTTCCTCCCCAGTTATGACAAACGTTATTTGCAGCTTGTCCGGAATTCCCTTTTTTTTTTTTCAATATCAACTAAGAACACTTGTTTAAAAGGACAATGCTAGATTTATTTTTCATAATGGTTTGTGATTGCGTGAAATGTATCTCATGTATTCATTCAGAAAAATCATTATGATGTAATTAATATCATGTTTTATACCAGACTCAATTTCTAGAAGTGAAAGCATAGCCAAGCTTCTACATTGATTTTTAATGTAAAATTATTTTATAATAAAATATCTTGCATTGGATAACTTTTTCGCATTTTTTGTGTTTCATTACAATATTTATATTTCACAATAGTTGTAAATGTTTATTTTATTTATTTTATTTTTAAATGAAGGCCTTAAATCTTCAGCAGTATTTAGAATAACAAAATGGTGCTTTTTGCAATTTAAAGCACGACCCTCTTTGATTTTGAAAACTAATTGAATGCCTTATTCGTTATCTAATTGGTTAAATCTGAGATCACGTGGTTATGATTCAAATGTCTTTCATCGGTTAAAAATAAACAGTTTGTGAATCATTACTACAACATACAAATTTTAAAATTTAATTGTTAAGTAAATGAAAACAAACGTTTCGAACCTTGTTTCGAAGATGTGCCATAAATATGTTCGAGATGTGAACACGTTAAAATTATCATTGAAAACCGTGTTTTTTTTTTTAATTGGACAATTTTTTCATGGTACTGTAACGTACGATATGCAAGGCATACTAACTCTCCATAGTAACAGCGAGGCTACTTTATCAAGAAGGCATCGACAGGTGGGGAACAAGGTAATATATAAGGCCCAGCGAGCCTCAAATCGCGACAGTTGGGCATTCGCGCATTCGGGGATTTATTCGCGCTCTCGGCATTTGGTAGTCGATCGCTATCAAGAGGGTCGGGCGTCACCGAATCAAGAAGCCGAGCAACAACCACGGAAGGACACGACAAGCCTAGAACGAAGCCACACGCGCGACTTTGCCTTATAGATGGGTACTTCGAATATTAGTGTTTAAGAAAATATATATACTGGTCATTCTCGCGACGCACCTCCTTACCAATATCTTCCCTACGTAACAGCACGTTAAAAATTTCATTAAAAAAAAATCTATGTCAGCAATAATCACCGTGTTTTACGGAATATAATCTCAAGAAAAACGGGCCATTGCGATATTCGTTGTTCAAATGATTCAACAATTTATGAGACCAAAGGTGCGTCCATAGGCCTTTTAATTCGGAATTCACTCGTTGAACTGCTGATCATGTATGTTATTTAACTAAATACGACTTTTAAACATGATAATGCCAAAAATAAAAAATTTTTTATGATCAATTGTTAGCAATAAATTTCCGTTTATTTTTCTTTTTTTTGGTTCATACATATTTTACACAATAAAAGAGTCAAGTTGTGTCTCCACACAAGTCTATAGTTTTCCTGTAAAAAATTATTCAGAACAGTATAAATACAAACAACATTGTTTCTACAATTTTCGTTATCACATTTGTAAATCTTATCAAACAGATTGAAATAAACTTGAAAAATTTGCAAATCAGACATGAAAAAACTACTGCTCAGCTCGTATATATCAGTTAACAATATTTTGTTAAGATTAAATTTAAGAGGTAAAAAGCCAAGCTGGACCAAATAAATGAATTCACAAACGTCCATGAATTGAAATCAAGCTCCAAAAATCGTAAGACAATTAAGAAAATTATAAGTGTAAAATCCAAGCCGGATCATTCTAAATCTTAAATTAATGCATTTATATGTGCACGGCCATATTTTGGGTGCAAGTCCGAAAAAATCTGAAGTTAATTAAAATAAATGTATTTTACAGTTACGACACTAAAAATTCCTTCAAGTTAATTTTCTTATTTTGAAAAGAAAAAAATGCCTTTCAAATTTTTTTGTGCAAAATGTTTGGATAATTTGGTACGGGATATTCATGAATTGTATAAACCTGCCACTCAAAAGTTATATAATTTAACAACGTATGGGTAACTTTTGATATAAAAAGTCAAGTAAAATTTTTTGAATGTCATTATTGTAACAATATAATTGCCAAGCCGTAATTCGACTAATTTTTAAAGACTGGAATGCAACTGTGCAACTCTACTCTAGTAACTATACTAACTGACAGCGTCCAGTACGCAATATTCTAACATTACTATAATTATATAATAGTATACGCTTTGCCGAGATGGGCATTTTTACGATAAAAGTCATGATGAATTTATCAAAACCTTTGGATTGGATTCGTGCATAGCATTTTAAATAGCTTTTAGAAATCTCTGAGCATTAAAAGTGGTTGTTAAAAATAGTTTAGATTATAATTATCTTCGCCGTTCAAATGTATTTTAATAAATACAGAAGGAGAACAATGCAAGTTATACCAACGTTTACTAAGCGATTGATAAAAAAAAAAAAAAAAAAAAAAAAAAAAAAATTGATTTACCTTAAAATTTAATGTATACTCTATATATACAGGTTTTAGGGATACGAAACAGGAGGGGGGGGGCAGAGTGATAGAAATGTGGATGAATTCATAAAAAAAGCTGTAAAACGAGAAATTGGAATGAAAAGTAGTAGTTTTTGTCGGATAAGTGCCATCGTCTCCGGGACCATTTTCCGAGGGACGTATAAGGTAGCCGATGGCGCTTATATGGCGAGTCCCGGCGAATTTTTCCTACCGAGGGCACACCTGCCTTTAAAGTCATTTACGCCCAACTAGCTTCTCTATCTTTTTTCTTTATTTGATTTGTTGCTATGATTTAATCAGGGAATAAAACTAAATTTTTCGATTCAATTTTCACAAAAAAAAAAAATAATAGCAACCAATAACATTTATTAGAAAGATTAATATTAATAAAGACTCAAGCCTGGACTTTGTTAATTGTTATTATTACTTATTATTTTTGATTTTTCTTAATAAACAATTGAATGAATGAGACACTTTTCACTTGGGATTATTTAAAATTTTTTTTCTTAGAATAATTTCAACACTAAAATTGTAAGGGGCTTGACATAAAATTTTACTTAAATCTCAAACACATGGGTCAAAGTAAATTGCACACCGATTGATACATCTTTATGTTAATATGTTAATAATAATCGATTCGCGCACAGATTTAATGTGATCTGCACTTACAGACAACGATTTTCAAACACAAATTTATGTTTCAACAGTTGCTTTCGACTGCACATCTCGCTGAATGGACTTGTCGTATTTTGAAGAGAAAGTAACGACTATCGGGCTAAGAGGTCGCCGGACTTGGTTTGTTACATTTTTCTGGATTTTTGGAAATTCGATTGTGATAATTTCCTGGCGGTCTGCTGTCGGTAGGTCATCGCTTTTCTTCATTTTATAAAATAGGCGAGACTCTGTACTTGTTATAATGAAGTTCAACTTTTTCAGATGTTGCTTAATTGTTCGTTAAGTTAAGACTAAATGAAAACTTGGCACAACGCTCGATGCAACGATACACTGGTCGTCGAAAGAGAGGGAAAAATGTTGATAACTGTATCGTAGTTGATAAGTGTAGAAATCGTTTTTTAATTTTTCGTCAATTAATAATTGCTTTCGTAGCAAATCATAAAATTGGAAAATTTGTAAAAAAAATTTTTTATCTTAATTTTTGTGTGTTTATCGTGTCACCGTTTTCATTAGTACAATAACGGATACTAAAATGGTAAAATCCAATGATCCAATGATGAATCAGCACATATTTTTAGATTTGCAAATATGCCTCATCTGGTTTTATTTAATATTAGTAATGATTTAATCTTTTTTTAATCCATATTCACAAAGTAAGAGTTTTACTTATACTTGCTTTGCTCGACCGCTAAGTAACAAAATAGTATAATGTGACTGATGAAAGAGTAACACAGACACTAAAAATAATGTTGAAATTTAATAAATTAACTGTATTTATTTACAGATTTTCGCAAGCCTCTTTTGAAGCCTATTTTAACCACTAAGAGATTTTTGCAGAGACCGAAACAAATGGTATTCAGACGGCATTAAACTTTCCCACCCAAGCTCTCTCAATTTTTGCCGAGTCGCTAAAAATATGTATGTGGTTTAGCGTTGTCGTGATAAGTAGAAGACAACGACTTTTCGATTGATCGATTCTGGCCCTTTTTTTTCCATTACCGCTGCGATCGCATTATAGTTGTTGACAGTTAAGAGTTGAATTAATTGTTTGACCAGGTTCAAGCAGCTTATGCAAAAATCTCATCTGTCAAGATTTTCATTTCTTTATGCGTTTTTCACGAATACTTACTAGTATAAATGGTTTTATGCGTGTTTTCAAAAATTTTTAACTTTGATTTTTTTTTTCTTTCAGTACTCGTTAAAGTTTCGAAGTTGTGACACTCGAATTTATTGTTAGCACATTTTGCACAAAAATTGTAATGAAAGTGATTAGTAGTTTATAAAAATCAATATATATAACTGAACCATTCACTCTTCACCACACTCAAACAAAATAACCCTGGGTATGGAGTTTAATTGGTTAATAATTACATTTTCTTATAATTATAAAAGAGTTACTTATCTTAAGAAAAGGAAATAACTTGTACACTATTTTAATAGTGTCCCCTTAGATAGTTGTTGTTAAGGACTCTTGAAAGAGAAACAATTTTTTTAATTGATAAAAATACTCGATTTCCGCTTATTAACTATTTTATAACTGCAAAACGGCAAAGTGTAACCTTTTAAAAGTTTTTTCTTTCTTTGCCTATTACAGTATTTAAGAGGTTATTTATTTTGTGCCAAAATTTTGTTAGTAGCCCTGGAATATACCTATATTCTGTATATTCTGTACGTTTAGTATAGATAGAGCTTAATTTGATTTTTTTGCTTGAAAGTTATTTTAAATTATTAAAGAGTTGAAAATTTGTAATTTTTTAAAAAATAGATGAGAATTTTTTAAATTCGCCTTATAACACTTCAATTTTCGTGCGGTATGGTGACCGTTACGTTACTAGGGGCTCTGTTCGGAAATGATACGTTGGTTAAGTATTAAGTTGGTACCTTAGAGAATATATACATGGAGGAAGCATTGTATGCTCCGACCGCGAGACGAGATGAGAGAGACAAAAGACAAATAGCAGTACAACCTTTCTCTCTCTTACATGCCTCTGATTGGTTGGCCCCCTTCCGTATATATAGGTATAGTCGTATCCACGAGTGGCGGTCGTGGGGGAACAGAGCAGATATATGTAACCTAAGCTCTGTAGTCTGATGAAAAAGAACTTAAACATTACCAGAGAATATAGAATATATCCTCTTTAAGTATAGAAGGCCAAAGCGGAATTCCGAGCAATACACACTAAAACAATAATCTTCTATTACAACAAAATTTGAATAAAAATTTCCAATTTTAATAAAAGCCTCATACCTGGTTAAACAGTTCATGTATGGCTAATGACTCAGATATAATGTTTGTCTTCGATAGCTGAGCGGTCAAGAATGCTGCCTTAGCTTTTGCGCTCTGGGCTTCGGATCTGACCTAAGCTTTTTTTTCAGGTATGCATTTTCATAATACTTGTTTTATTACGTTTCGTTTGTTTATAATTTTTATATATTTTTATAAATAAATTTATTTTATAAGATTTCACACTTTAACAATATGATTTAAAAAACTACTCTTGGCTAATGCCAATAAAATACTAACGCGAGCATAAATTCAATATTTTACTATTACAATACGTCGTATAATTTATTTTTTATTGGCATTACTCAATGGAAACCGACGGGAAGGTGGCAGTATTTTTTATTAGGATAGGATACATGCAGGATAAAGGGCATATTAGATATTAGAACCCCAATAAATCCGTATCGGACAATGCAGTAAATAATTAAACAAATAGTGTTTACACTTGTAATAATAATAATATACAAAAAGTATTTACACATTTTTGCATTAGTATTTTACTGGCATTAGCCAAGAGTAGTTTTTTAAATCATATTGTTAAAGTGTGAAATCTTATAAAATAAATTTATTTATAAAAATGTATAAAAATTATAAACAAACGAAACGTAATAAAACAAGTATTATGAAAATGTATACCTGAAAAAAAAGCATAGGTCAGATCCGAAGCCCAGAGCGCAAAAGCTAAGGCAGCATTCTTGACCGCTCAGCTATCGAAGACAAACATTCTAACTGAGTCATTAGCCATACATGAACTGTTTAACCAGGTATGAGGGCTTTTATTAAAATTGGAAATTTTTATTCAAATTTTGTTGTAATGGAAGATTATTGTTTTAGTGTGTATTGCTCGGAATTCCGCTTTGGCCTTCTATACTTAAAGAGGATATATTCTATATTCTCTGGTAATGTATAAGTTCTTTTTCATCAGACTACAGAGCTTAGGTTACATATATCTGCTCTGTTCCCCCACGACCGCCACTCGTGGATACGACTATACCTATATATACGGAAGGGGGCCAACCAATCAGAGGCATGTAAGAGAGAGAAAGGTTGTACTGCTATTTGTCTTTTGTCTCTCTCATCTCGTCTCGCGGTCGGAGCATACAATGCTTCCAGACTTGTGAAGTTGGCGCCCGTAAATATTAAATATTAATATTTTGCACCTATTCAGGGCTTAAACAATTCCTCCTTACTTGCGGATTTATCCTCCACTTGAATTTTTATTTGCGGATCAATAGTTTGCGAGATATTTGCAAAATAAAAAGTCGAAAATGGGTGCGGCGCTGAAGTATAAAAAACTTTGTTTTAAGTGCTAAATTGGGTTAAAATCCAATTCTACCTGTACAATTCGATTCCTCCTCATTTGCGAATTACGGAGGTATATAAATTAATGTAATTAAATGTCACAAAGTTTGTAAATAATGAATTTAATTATTGAGTGAGAGAATCTAGTAACTTTTGTCTAGTGACTTTTGGTTCAGTGCACCGTTCCTGTTGTTCGGTACATGTCGTTTCCTCCGTACTGCGGGTTTTACAAAATATTTATCAGAATAGAAAACTTTAGTAGGTATTAATCTATTAATTATTAGTTATAAGTTATTCAGCTTTTGAGTCAATACACACACACACACATACATTACATACTTGAAACTCAAAGAAAATATTATTTGTCAATAGATACAGATTTTTCATCTTCAGAATCTAATATCTGGAATCTATTGTGGCAAACACTGTGGACTAATATTTATTCATTACGCGCGAAATTTTAATATTTGTTGTTATTCAAGAAACAAATAACAACACAACTAAAAAGTAGCAGTACAGCTATCATTACAATACAAGCCACAGCTAAGTAAGCACACAAGTCATAATTTTGTTTGGACAAGTTTTAGAAAACAGCTCAAGCATTCAAATTTCACGCGTAAATGATCAATCAGGCGAATTGAAGATCAAGTTACCGACCAGTGGAAACGGATAAAAGTGACACAGGCTGTGTTCGCCTAAGGCTCTGTTTGTTATTAAGTCTGTTAAGGTCACGTGATCATTTATCATAAGTGCGAGGGAGACAGCATGATGTCACCGTCTCACTCGCACTTATCATAAATGATCACGTGACCTTAACATACTACAAACGGAGCCTATGCAAACACAGCCCCAGTAATAAAAGTACTCAATTTTAAAAAATGTTTATTAAATGGGTTTACTCTAGATTGCATAGTCATCGAAAAATGTGTTTGTGTGTGTGTATTTACCCAAAGGCTGAATAACTAATAACTAATAATTAATAGATTAATACCTACTAAAGTTTTCTATTCTAATAAATATTTTGTAGAACCCGCTGTACGGAGGAAACGACATGAACCGAACAACAGGAACGGTGCACTGGACCAAAAGTCACTAAACAAAAGTTACTAGATTCTCTCACTCAATAATTAAATTCATTATTTACAAACTTTGTGACATTTAATTACATTAATTTATATACTTCCGTAATCCGCAAATGAGGAGGAATCGAATCGTACAGGTAGAATTGGATTTTAACCCAATTTAGCACTTAAAACAAAGTTTTTTATACTTCAGCGCCGCGCCCATTTTCGACTTTTTATTTTGCAAATATCTCGCAAACTATTGATCCGCAAATAAAAATTCAAGTGGAGGATAAATCCGCAAGTAAGGAGGAATCGTTTAAGCCCTGAATGGGTGCAAAATATTAATATTTAATATTTACGGGCGCCAACTTCACAAGTCTAATGCTTCCTCCATGTATATATTCTCTAAGGTTGGTACCTACCCCCACCCTGGACCCTGGCTTAACTAACTGACCGTGCGTTCGCACATGTAAACAATAGTTAAGGGGGCTCCAGCGAGCACTGGTACCAACCCGAAAACTATTCGGTTAGTTGGTATAATCACTTCTGTGAGTATATATCTATATATACGTGTATATATAAATATAAGCGAGCACCATCATCTATATATATGATGTGTCCGTACCTATGGTAAACAAACAGCAGCTTCTGTCACATACAGAGCGTTTTATTTAGAATTAGTTTTTTTGTGTTATAAAAAATGAAAGAAATCACACATCACTGTAAGATCAGAGTCATCAAGATTTGCAGGATGCTGAAATGATTTTGCAACAGCAAAAAAGAAATAAAAAAGTAATTGATGATAACAAACAAAAATTAATTGTATTAAAATGTATTATTAATGATAAGATAATTTATAAAATGGCCAAAGAATTGATATCAATAGAAGTATTAGTAGATGCATATAAAAAAGATCCTACAAATGGCATCACCTCATTATTATCTATGAGTGTAAATAATAAAGTAAGAGTTATTTCAAATAAAAAAATTATTGACGCAATTTTTGATAAAATAAAAAATAATTGCAGTTAAAATTTTTCAATGTTCTATTTTATTTTAAAAAAAAAATATGTGTAAGTAATCCATAGGAGAACGCGATTAAAAAAGAGTTACAAATGACATGAAACTTATGTAAGTACTTGCAGTGTAATTCTGAAATATTCAAAAGCGCGCGCCTTACAAACAACAAGATGGCATCCCGTCATGACCCTGCTAATTCAATGACTTGATCAATACTTTACAAAATATCTCAAATATTTCCAGGGTTACCTATATTTTTGAAGGTACCATCTGAAAGCTGAGATGTTTTTCTATAAAACAGTTACAGTCCTGACATGTAACTCCTCAATTATTGTTAGAAAATACCGATGTTTTCACGTTGCTCTATGAGAGGCTATGTATAATGTACGAACTTTGAGAGCAAATATCTCAAAATTTTCCAGGGTTAGAGGGGTAAATCAGGACACCGTTGGAATCAGCGTGTTTTTACCTATCAATTAAGCTACCTGTGACCTCCTAACTCCTCCCGCTGGAGCCCCCTTAAAAGCGCTTAAAGTGCGCCAAAATGTGATCAGCTGATTAAGGGGGCTCCAGCGGGAGGAGTTAGGAGGTCACAGGTAGCTTAATTGATAGGTAAAAACACGCTGATTCCAACGGTGTCCTGATTTACCCCTCTAACCCTGGAAAATTTTGAGATATTTGCTCTCAAAGTTCGTACATTATACATAGCCTCAAAGTGCGCCAAAACGTGACCAGCTGATTAACTATTGTTTACATGTGCGAACGCACGGTCAGTTAGTTAAGCCAGGGTGGGGGTAGGTACCAACCAAAAACTTAACCAACGCATCATTTCCGAACAGAGCCTAGGAGAAACATGCTAGATTTCAAAAGTCAAGCTCATCACTTATTTCCATGTCAAATAAAAATTTTTAAAAATGAAGTATATAACAAGCGATACAGTAAAACGATTTGAAATGTTGTGTAGTGTATTTTTACGGTATATTTACGTTTATAAAGTTTCGAAAACATCCATCAGAAAGACCTATATATGATAAATGTCGTCTCAAACTCCATAATTCTCTATGCAATTCGAACGTAATAATCTGATACGTTCAGTTATATCAGTTGATTTGAATGTACTACTAATCACTTTAACAAATTTATTACAATTTTTACAAAAAAACACTAACAACAACTTCGAGTGTCACAACTTTAAAACTTTTACAACTACTGAAGTTATATTGTACAAGGACAAATAACTTTTAAGTCCAGTGAACTATTGTAGAAGAGTATGATCTTAAAATATGCAAGCCATTATATATTAGTTTGCTATAATTTTATAGTATCCCTATTGTTGCGGTCCAATAAAAACCAATAAAAAATTCATTGATTTCACCATAGGATTTTTCTATTGGTTTGTTATCGGTATTTGCACCCGTAAATCCAAATAAAATCCGAAATGGTCAAAAATAGATTTTCTATATCATTTAAGTATTATAACTAGGACATGATTGAACAAAAATAAATTGACAAATTTATGTCATACCATCCGGATGGTAACACCAAAACGGGGGGACTGAAGTATTTTTTACAAAATTCTAATGAAAATTAATAACTAACTTTTCTTTCAATTTACATATAAAATACTCTAATCCCCCCGTTTTGATGTTACCATCCGGATGGTATGACATAAATTTGTCAATTTATTTTTGTCCAATCATGTCCTAGTTACAATAAATGATATAGAAAATCTATTTTTAACCATTTCGGATTTTATTTGGATTTACGGGTGCAAATACCGATAAGAAACTAATAGAAAAATCCCATTGTAAAGTTTTATTGGTTTGTATTGGACCGCAACAACAGGGATAATTTGCACGAATAGGATAACCAAGTTATTTCAATAATTAATACTCGTTTTCAATCTACAAAGATCATTCAAATGATTTACAAATTATTTCCTTTTTTGAGATAAGTAGCTCTTTTATTATTAACAAACAAATAAAATTAATAACTAAATAAACTCTGCACCCCGGGTCGTTTGGTTTAAGGGCTTAAAAGTACAGGATTATGGGATTAAAGTACTTGGGGTAAAGTTTTAGGAGGTTTTTAGATTAGTTTTAGAACGTCTGAATTTGCCGCTAAAAATCAGTATAAGTTTCTTTGTAGGTTCGGAACGAACGTTACACTGGACCTCTTCCACTGCCTTCAAGGTTCCTTAATGTTGTCATGTTGTATTATCAGGTAACTTTCCAGGCAGTTTTCATTTGCCGGAAGCACTTAAAGTATCCGTACATGGCCTGGAAGCATGAAAAAATATGCAAGTACAAAAGATTGCAGTTGCAATGAATTGGCACACCAGACCCTCAAAAGCTCTCAAAGTAGGAAAATAATGTATTAAGGGATGAATTGAAGGAAATAAGTACACTAAATTAAAAAAATAATATATTTATTAAATAAAAAATGTAATTATTCACCGTTTTGGTCGTTTTTTTTTTTTTCCTTAAATTTCCTGCTAATATTTTTTGACAGTCCTTTTAACTCTGTTTAACTCTGCCTCCATCCCAATCTGAACAGTTCTTGATTAAAAGTACTTGGCCCATAACTTGTTTTATTAATTTAGGTTTTTCTATTATATTCCTTGTCAATTGAGCATAACTATTGAGCATGACCTCTAAAGAAGAAAATTTGTTTATTATGAAATACATGAAACTTTTTTTTCTGTATTAAAATTATTTTCTTTCTTAGTAACGACGCACTGGAACATGTTTATTTTCACCATAATTGGCTTGTATCCACACAAGATTTGAGCAGTAAATCATAATTTATAATGTACATCGATGGACATTAGCAACATATACACAACGCGGTATGTAACAGGGCAAGAAATTATATTTAATTATTTTGAAGATCATAGAAATTATGTAGATTACTTGATTTTTAATGACGATTAATTATTGTCTACAGCCTGCATTCAGTAACTATAATGTTGGTCTGATATTTTTTTTTGTTACTAATGATGTTAAAGTTTTGTTAACCGATGAATAAAAAGCAATTTTTCAATAGAAATGCTATTTATTTAGATGTTTGTTAAAGTTTTCACTTGCTACTATATAGAACAATTAAGATGTATGATAGGCCTTAAGTTGTAGAATAACTATTTATGATAGGTCATTAATGATTTCATTACGTACTAGTATTAGATGTTCTCAAGAGAAGTATTAATAAATTAAATTTTTTCGTAATAGTGTGCGGAGAATAGGTGTTTTCCACACTATTTTTAGTGCGGCACATCAAATTTTCCACACTGATCATGAAAAAAGTGTGTGGAAAGCTATTTTCCGGTGTGCGGCAAAGATTTTTTATTTTCCAGTGTGCGGAAAATCATTTTCTACACTCCTGAAAATATTTTTACAAAAATTTCTAAAAAGTTAACGAAAAAATAAAGTTAAAAAAAATTGTAAAATTGTAATAAAATTAGGTTTTTTATATAGTTTTAAAAAACTAAAAATGATTTTTTTTTTGAATAACGATTATTTTATTTATTTTGTAGTCAGGAGGGGGGGGGTGGATCCCCTGGACCCCGCACAACCTATCTTGTGAGTTAATTATTTTTCACTTTATATTCAACTATTTTTTAATGATTCAGAAATGTATTATATTAATATTTATTGTATCCAACTCATACGGATGAATAATGCAAATTGCATAAACTTTAAAATCATTATTTAAATTACTTATTCTACTATTTACATCAATTTTCCTCACACATGTTACGAAAAATGTTGTACGTAACTTGTGCGGACGATTTCCCGTACTCGTGTGATTGACTCGCACTCGTAGCCGATGCCAGTAACACGTGCCCTGCGATCACACTCGTGCGCTCAACTGGCACTCGTTCCCAGCAACTTCGGCCACTTGTACGCGTCAATCACAACTCGTGCGGGAAATCTTTTATTCCGCACTTGTAACGTAAATAACTATTGTTTTTCCCTGTTACCCAGTCACTTTGAAAAAGCATTCTGCTGCAAGTCAGGTGGTAGCACATTTTTCTTTAGTTCAACATGCACAGAGTTTTTGTAAATAAAGTATACGTTTGCATTTGTAGTTTATCATGTACATAAGAGAATAACTGAAAACTTTTATGGGACCAAACGTTTCTAGTTCTGATCACTCAAGTTGTAGTGAAGTTTTATTTCCACAATTTAATATAATCATGACTTTAATATCATTAGAAAAAAATCAATATGTATATGCATTAAATTTGAAAGAATAATGTCATTAGGAGAAAATAATTAAAATTAATACAATTTTTATTAAGCTACAATAATAACTTTCTTATAGATAGTCGTTCTTACATTGATTTACGTTTTCCTGGTACAAGGCAATCAAAGTCGTACAGCTAATTTTTAAAAGATAATAATTAATGTGTATTAGGAAAATATTAAGACATTTCAATGGGTCTTATTTGAATAGTGTATCCAAAATTATAGCTAAAGTACTCATGAATATTTTGGCAGTTTTTTATCAATGCATTTCAGTACCAGGTACAAAGTTTTAGAATATAGCCAATTATTCACTGAATAGTCTGATCAACTAAGAGTTAATTTTTAGTTCACACAGTAATGATCACACAACTTATTGGTTTGTAAAAATTTTACAAAAAACTGGAGACTAATTTGTTAAATATTTCTGCTATTCTAATCCAACCACTATTTTACAATATTGCAGAAATTAACGTTTAAATAAAAAAAAAACTGACTCAAAATAGTATATCCACCAATTAGTCCCAACTTTCCTCCATTTCTACAGCAGTGCTATTGGAAACCACAATTGGCAGTGATCGAGGTGGTTGAGCAGCAGAATTATTATTTTGAGGAACTGTGGATCCCGCATCCGTAGTTTTTTGCACAGTGCCAGTTGGTGAGTCCCAATCTTCCTGTTTGGCTTCAACAGTATTAAACGTATTTGTTGGTGACTGATTGAATCCTTCGTCATTATTATTTCTATTGAAATTGTTTTGCCGGTACGGCCTGTCATTCTTATTTTGCCAGTCATCATTGTTCTTCCAATTATCTCTACCTCTTCTTCCACCTCTGTCGTTCCAGTTTCCTCTACTTCTCCTATTTGCACCACCACCCCTATCCCTTCTGTCAAAGGAGTTGTCAGCATTATCTCCACCATCTCTGTTATCATATCTATCATTCCAACCTCCTCTACTTCCTCGTCCGCCCCTGTTTCCCCTACCTCCTCTACCTCCTCTGCCTCCCCTGTTTTCTCTGTCGTAAGGCCTGTGTCTAAAAATTTATACAATTTAATAATTTAGCAAATTAACATTTCATTTGTTGAAAAAAACTAAAATAAAATAAGAACCTGAAACTGCCTCTGAAATTTCTTCTATGCGATTCATTACCATAAGAGTCGTTGCGGTCAAAATTCCTTGAATTTCTGTGTTTATTTGAGTGCCAATTATTTTCGTAACTTTTATTTATTGGATTATCAGATGCCAGCCAGTCATCATTGTTATTCCCATAACTTTTACTAGTTGAATTACCTGATGCTAACCAGTCGTCATTATTTTCATGACTTTTATTATTCGAATTATCGGATGCCAGCCAGTCATCATTGTTAGGCTCAGAAGAAGATGAAACCACTGGCTGGACAGATTTTTCCTGAGGAACCCCATCACTAGGTTCATCCCAGTTCTCTCCATCACCTTGTGCAGCAGCTTGTATGGGTACTGTATTTGATGTATTATCTAAGCAACTGCTGTTCTGTGAAGACTGTTCAGTTGTGTTGAATGGAGCACTAGGTTTGAAAAAGGGTAATCTAGTAGGTGCTGGTGCTGGCTTCTCAGTAGTAGATAACTCTTCCGAAGGTTCATCCCAACTTTCTTCTTCAACGTTGGCATTGCTATTGTTATTATCGTGTGGGGTCTTGTTCCTTTCAAATCTTTCTCTTGGTTTATTATCAAATCGACGATCTTGCCTACCTCTCCAATGATCTCTATTATTACTATTATTATAACTTGTACTGGACTGTTGGATTTCTTTGTTTGGATTGAAGAATCCCAATGAATTAGCAGCAGGCGTGATATTTTGCGAAGTAGCTTCTGCTGGGTCATCCCAATTTTCTTCATTGGCTACTGTATTACTAACAAATGTTGGTCGCTGGTCAAATTGTTTACTTCTGTTGAAGGAATCTGATCGATTGTTTCTGAATGTGGAATTTCGAGAGTTGGTTGTAGTTGACCGTCCACTATCCCAATCGTTGTCATCACCAGTTGCTGAGTTGTCACGGCCAAAGCTATTGCTGGATTCAGGTTGCTGACTACCACTTCCACTTGGATTGAAAAAGCTCAACGTTTTCGGGGCACTCGTAGAATGTTCCATTGGCTCGTCATCCCAATTTTCATCATTTCCTACTGGCATTGTATTATTTGTATCGCGTCCGTTACGACTATCAGACACAGGTTCCCGATCGTCTGCTTTGTTGGCAAGAAATTCCATCGTCCTTGGAGCAGGTGTGACATTCTGAGGAGCAGTTGTAGCTGACGGTTCATCGTCCCAGTTTTCTTCATCAGCATTGTTGGAAGGTTTAGCAAGCGAGCCCGGTATATTCGAGGCTTGTTCCGAGGAAGGCCTGCTTGGGGCGTCCCAATCATCGTTTGCAGCTGATTCCCAGTTGTTGTCAGCTGCAGGAACAGGAGAGCCCTGCTGGCTCCTGTCAAAGTTACGAGACTGAAAGCCTCTGCCTCGGCCTCGGCCTCTACCTCTGCCTCTACCTCGAAAGGGCTGTGATTCAGCTTCATAATTCCCACGCGGGTTCCGTGCATACCCGTTGATGGTGGGCTGACTGCAGTACAAAGATGGTTCAAGCCAGTCGTCAACGTTTGCCGGACTAACGTTGGCCTCGTAGCTGTACTTGTAGCCGTCAGTGACTTTTAAGGTTGGCTGGAGCGCAGCTGACTCGCTTAACGGTGGAGAAGCCAGATGACCTAACGCGACTTCCGGGGTCGCGGTCACGGGATCATCGTCCCAATTTTCTTCGACCTCAGCTTCTATCCCCATGGCTCAGAACTATTCAGAAGACAAAACTTATTTTGAAGAGACGCAGACGCCAGGTTCGCAGGTAGCAGAAATGAAAACTGATGATATATATATATATATATATATATAGGTAACGCAGTTTATGGTATGGTCAGGTATGGTTACACAACCATATTTGGTGTGTGAGGCCGCCTGTGCATGGGAAACCTGCAGTCTGGAGAATGCCAGTCAAAGCTTCGGCGGGCGATTCAATTCAAATTGATAGAGATCAATATTTTTTTTTTTTCTTGCATTCCGTACAGCAGAAACCTTGTTTTCAATGAAACTAGACTCTGAAGAGTCTGAAGTCGTATTATGTATCGTAATGTATCGTAATCGTATATATGTATATATTCTCTAAGATCAGACCCCTGGGCCCTGGGGCTCTATCACGACCTTCGATATCTCGCAAAAGCCAGTATTTTTTTCGATAATTTTTATACTGCGCATGCGCATAACCATAATTTTATGTTAATTATCGATAGACCAACCGAGAAACTTCTGAATTAGAAAGTTGTTGGAGAAGAAGGCGTTTTTGATATTTTATGTAATTTGACCTGCTGATTACGATAAAAATAAATAAAATTTTTTTCGAGTTGTGGATCAATGTTAAAATCGCATTTGAAATTTTATTTCGCTCATATCTCAGTAACGGTAAGAGCTATAGTAAAAATATAAATAACAGCGTATAGAGCGGAAAATTTCCTATCGATTTGGTCTATTTGAATTATTTAGACAAGCACAAAATTTCGAGAAAAAAAATTGCAAAGAAGATTTTGTACTTAACTTGTAAGAGTAAGTGAGACAGAGAGAGCGACCGAGTCCCCTGCACCCAGCAGTGTCCCCCACTATTCCACCGACAGTAGCAGTCTTAGAGAATATATACTATTCTCTAAGGTAGCAGCGAAGGAGAGAGAGAACCAGAGATAATGTGAGTGTTTGTAAGTGTGGCTGCTGCACACGTGCACACACGGCAACACGGCTTATCCAACGGTGAAGCACCGACTCATTTAATCCACTGAAATATCGTTTGAAGCTTCTTGTATGCCTATACAGATTTTTTAGACGACCGGCTCACACGTTTTTAAAGTAGCCACAAAAAATTTATAATGGAAACTGTTTTTTCCTTTATATATGGATTTTTTTCGCGATTTTGATAATTTCCTGTCGATTAAGCATAAGCTTAGTATGAAATTTTTTTAATGAAAATCAGTTTTTTTCATCATTTACTATTTATATTGACTACATATTATTTTGAAAATTGTACATAAAATAAAGTTTGAATGGACAAAAGTATCTTTTTATGAAATAAACTCATGAAAAGTAACTGAAAATCATAATAATTTTAAACAGGTAAAACTGGAATATTTATATAGAATTTTAAAAGATGCACAGCTTGATGTATTTCGGAATTTTGAATACTCTATGCTCAACATTATATAAAAATGCAACGATACAATAAATTATAACGCGTATAAGAACTATTATTTTGTTTTTCAAAAATCAAAACTTGAGATTTCAGCATGATCCAGTTTACTTTGTATTTATTTATTGAACCATTATGAATAAACAGTATTTTTTCCCTTGCACTGCCCTGTAAATAATCTCTGCTCGTCGTTGGCTGGCTGCACGGGTGCGATTTTGAAACCGGCAAGACTCGATGCTTTTAAATATCCTGTAGAGAAAAAAAAGATTTTTACTCGTCCGTATTATTTTGTAGAATTGTAAATTTTCGGTTAAGAAAATGGAAAAACGTTTCAACGAATGCTAAAATATTAATTATTTTTACACAAGCGTACTGGCTAATAAACTACAATTCTTAATTATTCCTAAAGATGATATTTGAAAACATGAAAAAAAAAATTGACAGTCGCAATCGATTTTTTTCTTGCGCGTTTTAACCAAAATTATATGTAACGTAACCAACTTTTTCAATGATTGTGGATTAATTTGAAAATTTTCAGTTTTTTGAAATTTTCTGCAGAAAAATATTTTTAACATAGTTCTTAGGCCCAAATTATGAGTACGTTTTTTTTTATAATAGTGAGAATATTATATAATTAATTTTTTGTGCATTACCTCGTGTTTAAAATTTTGTGTTGAAAAGTTTTGTGAAAAAATCGTTTTGTGCAATACAATACACATAAATCCTGGCCAGGTCAGTTTTTGCAACAGTTTTATCAGCGCATTTTTTTCGGCTTTGTTGGAGAGACGCTTGTGTATAAATAATTAATATTTTAGCATTCGTTGAAACGTTTTTCCATTTTCTTAACCGAAAATTTACAATTCTACAAAATAATACGGACGAGTAAAAATCTTTTTTTTCTCTACAGGATATTTAAAAGCATCGAGTCTTGCCGGTTTCAAAATCGCACCCGTGCAGCCAGCCAACGACGAGCAGAGATTATTTACAGGGCAGTGCAAGGGAAAAAATACTGTTTATTCATAATGGTTCAATAAATAAATACAAAGTAAACTGGATCATGCTGAAATCTCAAGTTTTGATTTTTGAAAAACAAAATAATAGTTCTTATACGCGTTATAATTTATTGTATCGTTGCATTTTTATATAATGTTGAGCATAGAGTATTCAAAATTCCGAAATACATCAAGCTGTGCATCTTTTAAAATTCTATATAAATATTCCAGTTTTACCTGTTTAAAATTATTATGATTTTCAGTTACTTTTCATGAGTTTATTTCATAAAAAGATACTTTTGTCCATTCAAACTTTATTTTATGTACAATTTTCAAAATAATATGTAGTCAATATAAATAGTAAATGATGAAAAAAACTGATTTTCATTAAAAAAATTTCATACTAAGCTTATGCTTAATCGACAGGAAATTATCAAAATCGCGAAAAAAATCCATATATAAAGGAAAAAACAGTTTCCATTATAAATTTTTTGTGGCTACTTTAAAAACGTGTGAGCCGGTCGTCTAAAAAATCTGTATAGGCATACAAGAAGCTTCAAACGATATTTCAGTGGATTAAATGAGTCGGTGCTTCACCGTTGGATAAGCCGTGTTGCCGTGTGTGCACGTGTGCAGCAGCCACACTTACAAACACTCACATTATCTCTGGTTCTCTCTCTCCTTCGCTGCTACCTTAGAGAATAGTATATATTCTCTAAGACTGCTACTGTCGGTGGAATAGTGGGGGACACTGCTGGGTGCAGGGGACTCGGTCGCTCTCTCTGTCTCACTTACTCTTACAAGTTAAGTACAAAATCTTCTTTGCAATTTTTTTTCTCGAAATTTTGTGCTTGTCTAAATAATTCAAATAGACCAAATCGATAGGAAATTTTCCGCTCTATACGCTGTTATTTATATTTTTACTATAGCTCTTACCGTTACTGAGATATGAGCGAAATAAAATTTCAAATGCGATTTTAACATTGATCCACAACTCGAAAAAAATTTTATTTATTTTTATCGTAATCAGCAGGTCAAATTACATAAAATATCAGAAACGCTTTCTTTTCCAACAACTTTCTAATTCAGAAGTTTCTCGGTTGGTCTACGAAAAAAATACTGACTTTTGCACCTTACAATCTTGCAAATTGGCAACTTATGTATTAAGAATAAGGTAAGTCCAGATTTTATATTTCTAAGTGAAGAACGAATTTAGATTTATTTTTCTTACGATTACTTGATAGTACGCGTATACGTTATTTATGTGCAATGCATTTCGGTCACTTTGGAAAATAAATAATTGTCATTCATTTTACTTACCAAACGTACCGTGGCTTTTCTTTTTACAATTATTTACGATGCTTTTCCGTCAGATGAGGTTAATAATTTTTAAAAGACTAAGATATTTTTAATAGTTTACACAATTATAAATCTTTGTATTTTTGACGACACATTTGTACATACGTCCAAACGTGTTTTCTCATATACGAGAAGAAATACGTAAATAATTGTTCGGCCACTGTAGACATAGCCTTACCGTTTTTCCTATTCGTCAATCATGTATTTTTACTAGTATGTATAAGCGCGTTTTCGGATAATGCATGATGAGATTTTTAGCATCTTCAATGTATGCTGTGCTATTATTAACATTATGATTGCATTTTTATTACTGTACAATGGGTTTCATACTGTACAGTCAATCAAAACAATTCTTAATTGGAATTTCGATTCGATTGTTCGAATTCAATAAACATACATGTAATATTTAAACCAATTTTTAAAAATTTAGTTTCCATTAACATCTGATTCGATGCAGCTACACAGGTCACTCACACACATTTCTATTTACATAATTTTTTTGTTTCGTTCTTTTCTATAAAGGTTGACCGCTACTTATATGTATACTCTATTTCGATGCCATCCAATTTGAACAGAATAAGATTTAACTTACGTAATGTATAGTACATGTGTATTGATACACAGAACAAAAATTTTGTCAATTCAAATAAATGCATTTATTTGAATTATGTTTATTTGAATTGAATTAATCGTTTATTAAAAAAATACAAGGTTTATTCGCAACAAATAAATCATTTATAAGAATACGTTCAGAAAAATGATTTATTAGTTTCGAATAAAATATGTTCTTAAAAGGATACAGATTTTTATTAGAATCAAATTAATATTTATTGATTTGAAAATCGTAACTGAACAGAATAATAAATATTTATTATAATTGAATAAATATTTATTTAATTAAACAAACTCTGCATTTGGATGCTATTTTTCTCGCATTAGTATATCATATTCATTAAAAAAAATGATTTATTTGAATCACAAGAAATACATGTTTTATTCGCAACAAATAAATCATATAAGAATACGTTCTTATTATCAGTTCTTATACTTATACAAAATAAATATTTATTTGAATAAAACATATTATTTGTTTCGTAACAAGATAATATTCAGACAAAAATTAGTTTCTGTATTCAAATGAATTTTGTATTTGTTAATATGATATGGTTTATTAGAATCGATTTCATACTTTTCTTACACCTGTTTTATCAGGTTTTTTTTTTTTTTTTTTTTTTTTTTTTTTTTTTTTTTTTTTTTTTTTTTTTTTTTTTTAAGAGCCACAACAGGTTTTAGGTCAGCGGTCTACGTATCAGCGTTCTACGTGGGATCACTGGAGTTCGATCCCAACCAACTGCAATGTTTTCAGTATTCTTTCAGCTCCTATTTAATTTCATGGACTTGATGAACCTTGCATTTCAATAGTTTGGAAAAATAACCTATATCGATAAATAACTATTATTTATTAATAATTATAATACTAATTTTAATTCAAATTATATATAATCATCAATCTCAAGTAATGATATATTATCTATAAGTATAATATAGGAATAATACTAATTAATTTTCATGTATATAATTCACTTTTATTAATTTTTTTGAGGATCAGATTGAATAAAGATTTTTTCAGCTGTACAAAATATTGTGTAATAAGAAATAAATAATTCGTAGTTTTCAAATACAGTGCTTCATATTCAAATAAATATTTATTTGTCACAATAATATTTTATCTAGTCGGCAAACGTAATTCTACTACTTCAATAAATAATTATTTGAAATTAATAAATATTCATGGAAAATTAATAAACATTGATTTTTGTGTAATAACTATTTGGTTTTAAGTTACTAATATTTATTAAAATATATTTAATATATTCCTAAAACAAATTAAAATTTTTTTAACTCAAAGAAACATTTATTGAACAGTAATAAATATTTACTTATTCTAAAAACGAGTGTAATAAATTTTAATTCACATTTATTTGATCTATAAAACATATTCATTGAAGAATAATAAATATTTACTTTATTTAAATGAGACTATATTAAATTTTAATATACATTTATTTGATCTGAATAAAGTTTCATTAAATCAAAATAAATATATAAACTTAAATTCGAATAAAATATGCATTTGAATGTATTCTTATAAATAATTTATTTGATTCAAATACAATTTATTTGAACAAACCACATTTTTTTCAGTGTACAGTTACTTGAATTATACACTAGTAGTTTAGATTGAATGTAAAAAATATCAGTTATTATAATGGACATAGATTAAAAGCTTCATCCATTACTTTTACAGTATAGGACTTGAAAATTACTTTTATTAAATACTGAGATCATTAAAATTCAATACTTTGCGTCTTATTTTCTTCCTTAAAATTGGTATACCATACATATAGTTATTACTGTCACAGAAACAATGTTTAGATTACAGCGCAACGCTTATTACAAAATTACTCGTAGTATTTCCGCTGTATCATACTATAGCTATTATTTAATCGCTGGGGTCAAATCGTGGACCCCCACTTCGTCGTATACCTTGTCGAGCCTGTAGCAAACAATTCAGAGTTTTCACTGACATTTTATTTCTCAGATTAGTTTTGATGTAATTTTTTTCGCTAAATCGCCTTTCTATATCAACATTAGCATGAGGCGTGCTTAAGATTGTCAATGGGAAGATTGCTAATTTTCGATATGAAGGGCGCCCCTGTTCATCAATCCATTTAGACATGTAATCCCAAAAGTTTATACATCATTTTGGAGTGTATACATAGCGTTTCTACAGAGTTTCTATCATCTGGCAAATTATTCCATTGATTAGCTACCAAGTCAACGTCTTCTTCTCTGCGAACAATATTAGTAAAAACATCTCTAAGCCTGAGAATTGCCCGTGGATTTTCCTCTCTGTAACAGCGAGAAGAAGCGTTCACTACTTTCAACATTTTTACCGCGTTTAGTACTGGATTAGTACAATTATGAAACCGTTCTTGCATTTCAAATGCCAAACTCATTAAATAACAGTACGATCTGACGCACATGTCTCCCCAGTCAGTTCCATTATTTACAAGGAGATTTTTCCACTCAGTTCCCAAATTAAAATTCAGCGCACATTAAATACTTTGTTGTGTCAAAAATATCTATATGTATGGCCTCAGTTTCTTGTACATACTCTTCTTTCATAAAACATGACACTATCTCTTTAAATGTTATTTCAATTTGAATAGTGGCATCAGTGATTACGACACCATCCGACTAAAAAAATCTATTCAGATTATTGACGATTTTAAGAGTTTTTTTAAGCATTAAAAAATAGGGTTTTGTTTCAGCGCTGAAGGTTTCAGTCCTAGGACTCATCATAACATCATAAATTTTCATAGCAAGCACGTCTCTGGCTTCTGCTAAGGATCGTGCAAACACTAATATTCCGGGCCATTGTTCTATCAATCTTTCAACACACGCTTCTAAGGATAACCAGCGTGTTGGACACATTTTCAAAATTTTATGATGTAAAAGCCCTAGCTCTTCCTGTACTTCTTCAAAGTCGTGCTTTCTATTTGGGCTACTTAGCATTGCATATATATTTTTCGGCAAATCTGTAATTGCAACTGGCAATTCTTCAATCGCGTTTTTAATACATAAGTGGGTTTGATGTGCGGGGCATTTGACAATTAACAAGGCCGGGTATCACTGAGCCACCGCGCGCTCTGTATATACATCTCAATAGTTATTACCCATAATTAGACTTTTAAACGTGTCATTTGGGTCCGCAAACCCGAGTACCTCCAGTCCCAGGTCGACACTGCAATTTACCTTAAAGAATAGGGATCTATATTCTATAGTGTATTTATAGTACTTGTCTGTTTTAAAAATCGCTCCTTCTCTGAACCATGCTTCCTCATAACAGGTTACCTGCAGCAAAGATTTGGTGTAATTCATGCCATGTATCGGGTGCTCTGCAAGCTCCTGAGTTCCATCAACACATTCTAGGACCATACTATTGAGAGAAAGGTTTTTTAGAACGTATTTATAAGCTAAACATTCGAATCTATGTTTAAGATGCATAACTCCAGATTCCGCAATCATTACGTTCACTGGAGTATATCCGCGGTACCCCAGTGCTCATCTAATCGCGGCGTTTTGAAATTTTTGTAGTTTTTATAGATGTGTGTTAGTACAGGGAGATATTAAAAAGCCCCCGTATTCAAGCCTGGACCTGATGAGCGATTTGAAGAGCGCCATGAGCGCGTTGGGGTCAGCCCCCCACCATACTCCTCTCAAGCATCTAATGATCTTCAAAGGGAAGAAGCATTTGTTTACCGTATCTTTTATATGCGGAAGCCATGTGAGGCCTGGTCAAGCATCATGCACAGGAACCTGACAGTTTTGCTGGGCTCTAGAAAGGTGCCATTAATATTATTAGTAAAGTCTCTCTTTTTGATGCAATTTTTTTTGAAGATAACGAATTGAGACTTTTTAGGGGCTAATATTAAGTTCTTTGCTTTTAACTGTTAATACAGCTCATTAATTATTTTCTCCAATGTCTCAATCGCGAGTTTAACATCGGCTCCAGTCGTGTAAACTATGATATCATTAGCAAACAACAAAATTTGAATGTTGTTTTTTACTAGGTTCGCGAAGCGTCAGAAGATTGATTGGAATTATATTCCGTTTGTATGTTAGGTTCTTGTAAAACAACGTATATTCCTCTGGAAGCCCTAAATCTTGTATGTCTTTGAGCAGTAAATCTGGTATGACTGAGTCAAAGGCACCTTAAACGTCCAAAAAAATCGCAACCAAGCTTTCTTTTCAATAGAATGCCTGGTGGGTGGATCTCATTGGTAAGTATGCTTAAATTGTCCATACACGACCTGCGTTCTTACGAAAGCCGAATTGGCAAGTTGATAGTAAGCCGTTATTCTGTATGTATCTAGAAGATCTGAAATTTACCATTTTTTCTAGTACTTTAAGTAGGCATGAAGCCAAGTTTATGGGTCGTGCCTTACTACTATTATCCTTTGTTATAAAAACAATTAGGTAATCTAGCCAATTTTTGGGAAACAATCCTTGGCTGAAAAGGTCGTTGTATATGTCAAGCAGGATTAAAAAATACATTTTCTGACCTCGACCGTTTTTGAGGGTCGGGTGTACCCTCAGTAGGAAAAATAAGATTCCCCACATAAGCGCCATCGCTCCGCGGCTACCTTACGTTCCTCGAGCCCTGCTTCGCAGATCCCTCAGGCCGCAAAATAACCCCGGAGACGACGGTACTTATCCGACGAAAACTACTATTTATGTGGCACGTAGAAAAAAACGGAAGAAGTCAGAAATTTCTTTAAAAATTTTGATAAAGTACTGCAAGATAAATAGATAGAGAACTAACAAACTTAAAAGAAAATTTTTTTTATAACTCAGAAACAGTAATGAAGGAGAAAAAAAATACTCAATGAGTGGTTTTCATAATTATTAATAAAACAGTATCGAGAGATATTGTAGAGCTGTAGAAATATAGGATAACGATGAAAGAAATAAAAAAAAAAAAAATATATACTTAGTTCACATGAAAATGTAAAGATGGAGATGATTCTGAATAAACCTAAGAATGTTTTGAATGGTTTCACGAATAAGGGGGTAGGTATTGATTGTGAAAAATTTTGTTGAGAGAATTTTTTGTTATTTGATATTCACGAAGAGTCAAGTTTCAGTATTAGGAATGTTGGATGGAATCGGTTTAGGATCTGGTACTTGATTTAGAAAACGAGTAGAGTGGTATTTTAAAGGAGATTAAAATGATATTCATGACTGAATCGAATCATCCTATAGTAGAAATAAACTTAGCGAGGGAACAAGGAGAAAGCGGTAGGAATGGCACTCTAAGAATAGAAGACTAAGAGTAGTAAACGAGTACAAGTACTTAGGATTTTGGTTCACAACAATCAATACATTTAACCAGCACACATCAAAGACGGCAAACAAGGTCAAGAAAGCATTTACGACGTAAATATTGTGGAAAAGAACTAACGTTGTGAGCCTGAAAACGAAATTGTACTGAATTGATACGACAGTTAAAATTGGATTTATAAACTGGAACGGGATACATCTTTACAAGATTCAAGTGGCACATAAACAAAATCCAAGTGAGTAATTTAGCTCAGAAAAAATGGTATTCAAAGAGGGCTATTTGCTACGTAAGGACTGAGTAATTTGGAAGAAAGATTATAAAGATAGTTGGTGTTCAGAAAGAAAAATTTGCTTGGATAAGATGTGATAATGTGGAAAGGACGAGAAACAAAGGATACAAAGACGAAATATTTAGGACTTGCATATAAAAAACGTAAAAAAATAGAACGTACATTCGCAAGCATGGTGATAAAGAAAAGAATCAGCTAAACTTGGGTTAAGAAAGGAGAAAATTAGGATAGTATGCATAATTAAGCTATTATATAATAGTAGAAAGAGAACCGAGGTGTCGTTGAGAATAAGTGATAGACAACAGAAAAAGTAGGAGTACAAGAATTTTCGAATAAATAAAAATGGTTTACATTACAATAAATTTAAGGAAAACATGTTAGAAGAAAGATCAGAAAAAATAAATAGAGGAAAGTGAATTAGAGGATAAGAGTTGCGCATGCGCCGATTACATAAAAATTAAAAAATACGCAAACATTGAAAGATAAGGGAAAAGTACGAAAAATTATTAGTCCAAAAAATGAAGCAATTAGTAAATTAATGAATAAAGAAGTCTCATTTATTTTGGCAGTATTTTACAACTTTTTAAAATAATTTCAATGTTTGTAATTGAAGATGTAGTTAAGATACATAAAAATTTTAAGAAATAGGTCATAATTAATTATTCACTGTGAATGATTTTTTTTCAATCAGCATATTTGTTAGAATAGGACCCAGTTAACATTTTAACATGGGGATCAGTATGTCTACTTTTATCACTACACTGTAAATCTAAGCGTGTTACAGTACATGTTTAAAGTGTGTAATTTAAAATTTTTTATTTTTTATAAACCACATTGTGGTGGCGTGAATAATAATTTTAAAGACAACCAAATCCATGGTGCACCAAATGGTTAACTAGTTTGATTAAATTGGACAATATTTAATGGGCAAAATCAATGTAGGAAATCTGTGGAGTGAAAAAACTTGACTATTACAGATACAACACGCTTACAAATGTGTAAAACCTGTGACAAAAATGTTTTACTCTCTACATCCGTCTTATATCAATCGTTAACGAAAAAATATTTTAGTTTGATGGAATAGGTGCAATAGTTTACGAAGCATTAATTTGATTGTTCTTGATACGTTTATCAAGACTACTATAAAGCATTTTATAAAAATGGAAATATCGATTACACACGATTTAAACGTGTACTTTAAACACACTTGGATTTTAAAGTGTAATTCTACAGAAACAGAATTTAGAAAAATTTGATTCAGTCCACATCACTCTATTAAATAGTTACAAATTTACACTTAACTTCTGGAAACTTTTATTGTTTTTTTTGTATGACGTGGACGTAATACCCCGGATCTTGTATTTGGTCTAGTGGTCTAAAGTCACCATAAATTTCATGTTTCATTTGATGAGGGATAACATTATCCAATAGTTTTTTGAAATCTTCAAGCATATGTGGGTGGTAAGACAAACGAAACTCGCTAATTTCATCTTCTGACGTTTCTGGCCCAACATCATAATCATTTAACGATACTAGATAATCGAGCGTAATCAAGGAAGGCTGGCCATTTTTGTAGATGACTGATGTTTCGATTTTCTTCAAATGTTTATTCTAAAACGTATTAAAAATTTTTTTAGTAAAAATATTTACTAAAAAAAAGAAGCTAAAAATATTCTTAACATGAATCCAATATACTAAAACTAAAAAAAGTTTATTATACTTACGTTATAATACATGCTTTGAGTAGGGGCTGAACCCTTATTTATAATATAATCGTAATTTCTGTGATCTATCATCAGGAGACCACCAGGCTTAACGCAGCGTTCAAAATTAGAAAGGGCTCTTCTATAATTTGAATATGAATCAGTTTTAAGAATCAATCACATTTAAAAAAAAAATTGAAACTGCTAAAATCATTTGTAATAAAATAATATTGGAAGCTGTATTTACTTTTGCTCACGTTGATCACCGAACACATCTAAAATGTGGGCAAAACTGTTGCCAAGGCATAACACGGCATCAAAGCCATCACCAACCAATGGTTTAATGTCTTCTTCAAGGGTGAGCCAATTTGCTTCTTCTATGACTGAAAATATATTATATTGTATTAATTTTCACGTGCACCCATTTTAATATTCTAATCCTACTTCTTCCACCTTCTCCTTTTTTTCTGATTTCTCCCTTTCCCCAAGTGTATATGTAAGTATTTCGTGATGGGCCTTAGTTCAAAGTTGCCCGCAGGTGACTAGGTTACCCCACTTCGTATTATTGTTGAATTTAATTAGATCTCTTTCACATCTCGTTCATTAACTACCCGATCGTAAATTCTTACTATAGGCTGTCTATTTGGCAAGCTAAGATATAACCCGGTAAAATAAGCTGGAAAACGTGGAAAAGTTGTCAACAAGCACTGATTAAAAAAATTTATATTTTTGTATATCATGCAGACTCTCAGAAACATTCACTATTTAGAATGTGTGGTAGCTCTTATTTAATCAAGAAACTGGATTAAAAAAGTTTTTAAAATAACACCACTTTTCGTGGATATTTCAGATTAGCTTACATTAGATGTACAAGTTTCCTACCATAGTGATCTTTAACTTTTTTTTCTCTAACAATAATTAACTAATTCGACACATTTTTACGCAAATAAAAGGGGTTTACTCATTATAAATTAATTTTAGTATAATTTGTTGTAGTTTGTATAAAAAAGTTAAAAAATAAACTACATGACGTTTGTTTGACATCTGATTTTTGTCTTTCTTCTTTCATTTTCGCTCAGTTAAGGCTTTAATTATTCTTAAAAATGTCAAGAACGTACGTCAACTCCTCTTTTTCTCATAGAAGAACTAGTTATTTAATAAATAATGATATAAAGCTATGGAATCAAATCAACCTCATCCGTAAGGTAGGAAACATTAATATGCTTCGGACTGCTTTTTTAACAGAGAATACTTCAATCTCAATTTAAAAAGAATAATCTTTTGTAGCATAACGTATAATGAATAATTACACTTAGTCATCAGATAAGCTTTTCACGTTATTTAATATTAATTAGAGATTGATATTAAGGGAGTTCACTCGTACCTAACCTTTTTGACACATAAGATATTGTAACCTGCTTGACTATGTATACATATATAACGCGACATACTAACGGTGGCTGTTGAAGGAGAATTATTTTATTCACTAATTTATTTCTCATTCCATAAGCCATGAATGAAGATGAAACTATAGTTACGTAATCACCAAGTTTTTAGCTATTTTCTAAAAAATTTACAATCAAATCTTGACGTCGATTATCCAGATATTGCAGGTAGTACTGATTCTCATAAGACTGCACGTTAAAAGTTCAATAATAAAATTATCAATAACTCACTTTATAAGCCATAAAGGGACTTGAAATTTGAATCGAAGATTTTTCATACTCTAATTTATCTCTGTTCAAAGTATTATCAATATATTGATGTTAATTCTCTTAGTGAGTAAACGCCCTTAAACATCAAAATTTCATTAACTTCGTTAAAAGAAACGTTTTTTGCCAGGTAAAATGGTACAAAACGTCTTAGGATATAGCAACCTGTACCCTATATACAAAATAACAATTAACTAATTTATATACAAAAACGAAAACGAAAAATAAAAGTTTTTACTTAATATAGTGTTTACGTACCTACACTTTACATTGGTGCTTCTAGCACTCATAACAACAATCAAAGGCAGCCAATCCTTAACCTAGATATATGTCCTCAAAGATTTTTTGCTTAAATATTTTTAACTAAAAATATAGCTGAAAAGTATAGCTAAAAATGTAGTTGAATACAGCTAAAAATACAAATTTCTAACGCTGAATTTTTAGCTTTTTATGGGTACTTTTGAGATTAGACACTTAAAAATTTGTGGGGAAGTTCTATATCGAATAAGTTAAAAGATTTCTCTCAACATTGATTAACTTTTGTATCCGACAACTGACTGTTTAAGACTCCATATGGTTGCACTTTTGTTAGGCTTAACAGTATGTTTCAATGTTACATCAATTCTATGTAGGTACAGTAACCGTATTTGTGAATCTCAAAACAAAAGGTTCATCAATCGGGTGCGTTCGATTTGTATCGTTCGGTCGCTGTTTTACACCATTATTTCGTCTATAGATGTACTGTAAGCTGTAAATGGTGGCTCAGCCAGCTATGGTCGTGGGTTGGCGTCGGCACGCGGGAGACCGCGGTTCGATTCCCAGCCAGTGCGAATTTTTTCGTTAAGTATCTCTGTGATTTTTATATATGCTTTTTCACCACACAATGCTCCTTATGAAGGAGATGGGCAACCTTCTCGAGCAAAATTGCTTAATTATCCCCCTACCCTCCTCCCAGTGATGGGAGGCTTCCTATTCCTTCCCTTGTTCTATTCAAAAGTGTCAAGTACCTTAAGTTTGACGTATGACACTATTAGAGTGATGGATTTAGATTTTCCATGCAGGAAATTCTGATTAAAAAAAAAAAAAAGTACTCGCTAGGAATTCGTATTCAAAAAATATTGCAGTACTTTTTAACAGCTGAATATGTCAGTAAAGACCCCAAAAAATGGTAAAAACGGCAAAAACAGATTTTTCCTTACACCTCCGCCGAAAGTTCGATCCATCTGACCCGATTTTGAGCTAGAAAAAGCCTCATATCAGTCCTGCCATATGTGCGCAGAACAAAGTGCGCAGATATATATAGTTATATATTCAGCACCGAGAAGCAGCAGTAGTTATACACTACATATATATATGTACGGCTAACGGAGTTATAACCTTTATAGTTTATACAACACAGAAAATCATTGGATATTTATTTACATAAATTATTGGACATATGTATATTTTTTTTTTCTGCACAATTTACATGTATATATAAATTTATTAATTTCATATGAACAGAGTACACAACACAAAGTTAAAACTACCAAATTAATGTTTTTTGATCAGTTACTTACACTTTAATGATTCATTTAGTATATAAATGTAGTATATACATGTCATATTACAAAAATAAACTATGAAATATTTTATTTAATCGAATTATGCTTATCACAATTATAATAGTTATTGATAATAACCTGATTTATTTTGCACTTACGGATATAAACAATAGGATTTTTAAAATGATTTTTATAGGATCCATGATTCGAATTTAAACGGATTTCTCTTCCTCTCGTTTTGCCAGCACGACCAACCTGCACAAATCCTCGGCCCAATCTGATTCTATATAATAAACTACAGTCTCGGCGAGCGTATATATATAGATATACCTATACACATGTACACTCATCTGCGTGCATTTAAGTGGTATTGTTCGAGCGACCGATCGATCAACAATAATGCATAATGCACTAAATCTTTGACTGGATCTTTGAACCATCGTTTTTAACAAAACTAAAACCGTGGTGACGAACTTTCGGCGGAGGTGTAAGGAAAAAAAGTATACGTACCACGGCCAAAAAGTGGGGCTACATCTGACCGCGTATTACCGGCCTCGCCTTCGGCTCGGCCGATAATATAGCGCGGTCAGTAATAGCCCCACTTTCTGGCCTAGGTACGTAATATACTATTTCGCGTCTAAATAAAAAACTAGACTGTACAAAAAAAAGTTTCAAATAAAAAAGATTTTAAGACCAAGAAAATGCAACCCCTATAATTAAAATCGGATAAGCCGTTTTTTTTTTAAATTTGCAAAAAAACCGTCATTTTTGGCCATTTTTTCAAAATTCAATAACTCTTGTTTTAATGAATATTAAGAGCTAAAAATCACCGATCTTTCTGAAATTTAGTGTGCATGTTGGGAGCTATAATACCTATTTACATTCTTTCTACATTTCAGCTCTTTAAGCGAACCAACAATCCAAATCGAACGCAACCCTCTTTATGTCTATAATCCAATCATTACATATTTCGTGCTAAACAGCTAGGGAATCCCTGATATTTGCTCTATTCGTACACTTACTCCATTCATCGAAAGCCTTCTCCTTCCTCCGTTGCCACCTTGTTTTGAGCGCATACTTCAACATTTTGTCGGATGCGTCGACGCTCACAACCTCAAAACCCTCCTCAAGCAGCATAGTTGAGTCGACGCCAGTACCGCAAGCAACATCCAAGATGCGTTTGCAGCCATGCTGACGCAGCAGACCCACCAGAAAGTCCTTGTAGTTTTGCTTGCGTTGCTTATTATCGACGATATACGCGTTCCAGACTTTTGCAGCTTTGCCGTCAGCGTATTGGTCACGTACACCCTCAGCCGCTGCGCCTAACGAACGCAAAGGAAAAACCACCTGTTGCTGCTGCTGAGTTGTGCTCTCCATTTTAACTCTTTCTATAACATAATTTATGTAATATTTTAGTTAAGATAACGTCAGGATCCTTTTTTCTCTGCAAACAATATCTTCTAGGCAAACGTATTGATTGCATATGATTTAAGGGGGTAGTGTCACAATGTATAGGCAATGCGTGTTCTGAAATACATTACGTGCTCCGAAACAGGCAAGTGAAAATAAATGTGGCAACGCCGCATGATGCAAGAATCCTCTGTATATCTATAATATAAGTGTATAGATACGTTCGGAGGTTATATTGTACGTCAACATTGAGTTGGTGGTGCAATCTCCGTTGCAACATCTTCACGGATCTTCAAATACACACTTTTAATTTGTTATAACCAAACAACGGTGAAGCTACGGGTGCTGTTCTTGAAATATGATGTTTAAAACATACTATTTTACACTATATTACAATTTCAGCAGTCTGAAATTTTTTTTAATCGCAATCTGTAAAATACTGTTTTTCCGATAAGAGTCCGTGTTAAATAGATAATTTATTTCTCAAAAACGGTGAAGCGAGGGTATCTGAAATTTGAGTATGTTATTATACATATAATTGTTAGCTTAAACAAATTTTTTCAATGTGTTCCTACATTTTTGAATTTTGTGACACTACCCCCTTAAAAATAAATGTGACTCAATTTCAATATTTGCGTAATGATGAATGGAAAATGACGAAGGATAATATTTTATTTTTAGTTTAAAAAATGTATATTTTCATATCTAGACGAACAAATGTGTGTATTGCAAATAGTAATTAGCGATTTTCTTGTAATTCTTATTTTACTAAAATTTTTTGTCTTGATTCCATTTAAATTGCGAGTAGGTTTTATCGTATTCTCGTAGATTTTCGTATGTCCCTAATTTGTTTGATTTTGAAAAGATTTAGTCGAGCTCCTCAATATCCAGTTATTAGTTTGAAATTGTACTTCTTTTCTCTATTAATATTTTGAAACTTAAACCATATTATAACAATCCAAAATTTAAAATAGTAGCAAATAAAAAAAAAAATAGTTTTTAGCAAAGGTTTTTATTTAGTATAAGTATAAAGTCGATACTTTATGAAAAAGTTAAACCATTTTGTACAGGAGTGCTTATATTTCCGTCAGAGCAAAATGTATGCTTACTAAATCGTCTATTTTTGGTATAAAACAAATTTTGAACTTAAAGTATGAAGAGATCTGAGGTCATTACATAGTATAGTTTTAGTTTTTGTCTACATGACGTCTTAAAACAGTAAACAGTAACAATCGTTTCGAAAAAACCGGTAATTTGTTTTATAGAATCTAACTTTACTATATTATGTTTGTGGCAAAAATTTTAGATACAAAATTTGTAGATCTTATATGAAAAAATATTTCTTTCCTACCTTGGCGTTTTTGAGGGTTGAGTGTGTCTTTGGTATGGAAAAAACAGTGGTCGGCATATAAGTGCCATCAATCCGGGGCTACCTTATGGTCCTTCGGGTCTGCTTCGCAGGACCCTTGAACCGCAAAGTAGCCGCGTAGGTGATGACACTGTTGTGACGAACACTACTATTTATATTTATCATTTTGGTATATATTGTAGTTTTAACACTTTTAGGTGGATTCGTCGTTTCGTATAGAGGGGCCCTCGACATGTATAAATACAATCAAACGAATTTTCTTATTTTTTGTACAATAATTATGTCTCTTAGCCACATCTTGAATTAAAAGAGTTTCAATTGCTTAAAAAACTTCAAATTATTAAACAAAAAGAACGTAAGAGTTTGATATCATGATTTTATTGATATCCTCATCTGCGTATGCGTAGAAAACGACTGGTCACTTTTCTGCTAATTTCCCTAAAATGTTAGTCATAAACATGCTTTTTTATGATTCCTATGGAATCAGCGAGAAAAAGCAACAAATATGTCTTTGATTTTAAAAAATTCAGCAGTTCAGTTTTCGTATGAGTAATTCTAATCTTAGTTCCGTAAGATAGCGAGTTATAATAAAATGTTCAAACTCGTTTTTCTTAAAAATGCAGTCGTCAATCATGCTCTTTCTTTTCTGCTAATTAATCTAACATCATGGAACTACAATGTCACTCATTTTCGTACCTTAAGCTAGCTTGGGTGGTTGGTGTACATACGTATAGGGTAGGATGACAGAGGGGTCCTCATTCAATAAACATTTTTCGACGGTTAATTTTTCAATAAATTATTATAAAAAATACTATTTATAAGATTTAAAAAACAACAAAAAGTTCCAACAAATGATGATTATGAAAACAATTAGATTTTTGAGGCACTTGGTATAAAATTACGTACCTAGCGTATGCATACCTACAATTCAAGCAATAAGAAAAAATTAATAATTCATGCTTTTCTTCTGATTTAATCTGTATTGAAGTGGTCACCCTGTTGTAAAAAATTCAATTAATTCTTTATAAAAAATACATATTTTCAACTTCTAAAGTTTATCGTGCACTTCCGAAGTTAGTCAATTTTGGGAAGCAACTTTTTAATAGCTATTTTTACGAAAATAAAGTGGGTAACCATAGTATTTCTGTATTGCAAATGAATTCGATATACTTTATTTACATGAAGTCTGAATTTCAGAGATTTTTATTATTTCAAAACGCCCAAGTTACTACCTTAAACAATGGTAGTTTTTTGCCACCTGATGGCGCATATCGCCAGGACAAGCACCAGGCCGAGAGAGTCCTTATACTTGCCTTTGTTGAACGTGCATTAGGTTCAAACTCTATTTTTCCAACTGAGGGCGCAGTAAACGTCTGAAGGTCAAAAATTGCCTTAAGTCGGAAAAATCGTCTTATTGCATTGTAACCTTTTTACATTTTTTTTTGTTTTGCAGTATATATTTAAAATATAAAATACACCAATACGGTCTCAAATAAAATCTTATACTTCTAATTACACTTTTTGCCCTGGGAATCCATAAATTGGTTGTGCAAGTAAGGTAATGCTATCATTTTCCGGGACTTTTCATGTTAAGTATTAATGAGCAAGAACTATCTACAGAAAAATACCATAACTTTCCGTAGTTTGAAGTGAAAATTTTTATCACCATCTAATGAAGCGCAAATCATTCGTAAAAGCTGATTGATAAAAAAAAAAAAAAAAAAAAAAAAATGTTAGTATTGTACCAAAAAAGTAATAAACATTCAAGTACTCATGTGCTATAGTGAATATGTGATGTGTGCGAAACTACAAATATGTACAATAATTTTGCAGTTATACTGCTAAAACAACAATATGATAAGCAAAACAACTACACTACAACAAATATAGCCTCTACACTACAATAATAATGAAAATTTTTAACAAGTTACCATCAAACATATGTACGTGGTGAGAAACCCAATAATTACTTAAAAAATAATGTACATGTATTCACATATACAATTGTTATGAATGCATATAAAATTACAGTTATAAACGCACTCATACAAAAACATATTCACACATGCGTTTAAGGAATCATTCCAGAAAATTACAAATTGAATATTAAAATGTAAAAGCACGTTTTTTATCATGTTGTATTTCAAATAAAATAATGTCTAGTTGTTAGGCTCACACTCCATCAACTAAACTACACTAGCCAGCATATGGTTAATCATTCTCGTCCAATAAAATGATTGAACTTAATGAATTTCTTTTGTCTTTGTTATCAGTATAATATTATAAAAAGAAATTGTCATGTTAAATTTACTACTGTTTGCTATTCGTATGAGTATTTTACTGAAGAATATGATACACATATATTATATAGTTTACATCAACTTATCACTCATTCAAGTCACCTTATGCAAAAAAAAGTATGGCACTGCTTTCTCCTAAAATAGTTTAAAAAAAAAATTTTTGTTTTAACCAATGTTTTAAAAGAACTGTTTGAATTTTTCCGTCAAACATAAACAAAAGTATTTTAGAACTTTCTAATATTGGAAGTAAATAAAAAGTTTTAAGAATGAATATCTTTTTACTCCGACTCCTACTTATATTACGTCACTAAAGTGACATCGTCGTAAAACATGAACGCACGTGTCTGCTAATTGACCTTAAGGTCAGCGTGGAAGATAAAAAATATTTTAAAATAAATGATTTTAATACGTTTATAATGAGTGCATCATTTCATCAACTACCAATAAAGGCAAATTGTTCTGTTGAACCTTTTCAAACAAAAAATAAATTTTAATATTATTAGGTAAATAAATCTGAAAAAAAAAAATTTCTATAGCAAACATATTACCAAAACACAGTATTACTTAACGTAGCAAATGATTTTTTTGTAAAAAGAAACTTTGTTTATTATCCCTACGTATAGTTTTTAAATATTTCTTAATGTTTAACAACAAAAAACAACTAAATTATTATAGATTACTGAAAAAAAATTATCCTGATGGAAGCTCAGCTACTCACATATCTTTATAATTTTAGAAACTTTAATTCTTAAATACAGAAATAAAATCCAAGGTAACAAAGATTAATATTTCAAATAAATGATATGAAAAATAGTAAATTTATTAAGAGGTTAGATGTAAACACCACGTGAATGATCTCAAACCCAAAAAAGTAATCATACCTCAATATTTAGTCCCAGAAAACTAGTAGTTAGTCAAATAAACTTTAAAATTTTCAAAGTAACTTCATGACACTTATTTCAACTAAGCAGCAAGAAGATGTTAAATCTACCTCGTACGATAGAAAGTAGTACGATAATTATGGCTGGTAACTAGTATACTTTACATACATAGCACTCGATACGAGGCTAGAGACTTGACTGAATGAGTATTAGAACAAAAAAATAGAAAATGTACCGAAAGAGACGAAGCATGTGCTCCCCACCCGACGAGAATTTGACTTGACAAAGTAGGTACACATAGTTACAGTTACTTTACTCTCAGTGATTTAAAATGTAGAAGCATCTTTTAAGCTTCGTCCCTCGTGACTATTAATCACCATCTGCCTTATTTTTTTCTCCGTCGAGTAGAAGATCATCGTAGTTTAAACAGCGTAACAAAGTATTGGTGATCAATACATACTGAAGTTAAATTAAAAAATCACAAAGAGACGAGTTTTTGCAAACCTACTGAATATATTATCAGTGAACAAAATTAGGAAAATAATTTTGTTTTATAAATGAAAATTAAACTCATAATGCAGAGCTAAGACGTTTATGAAAAATTGTGTTTTGTTACCAGCTTTCACTATGTTAAAAAATTTGTTTATACCTAAGGAGAAAAAAGCTGACGCATATTTAAGAATGTATTGTTTGAGTGCAGGATTTGATTATTTCTCTTTTCGAAGTACTTTTATAGTAGGGAATCGTAGGATTAAGTCATTTTTATACTTGTTCACTTAGTTCTTGCTGTTACCATCTGAAATTGAGCTTAAATGGATTTGAAAAAAATTCATTCTTCATTGTCATGAGGTGAAGGCAGGTATACTGAGACAGTTTTCGGCAACCATTTTTTCGATTGATTTTTTGAGACCGGAAATAAGATTATATATACCCGTTTTTTTTAACCTAAAGCTGGAATTTTATATAATTAAAAGTAAAAAAAAAGGTGTGCTAATCAGTTTTTATAATAAAGATAAAAAACATTTTCTACATTGCGTCAGGGAGCAGTAGTGGGACACATTAATTTTAGCATGGACCTATACTGGGACATGCAGGTACCAATAGTGAGACAAATTACAATTCAGATGAATAAAGAGAATATAAAACGATTAAACTATCCAAGAAAGTAGTTGGTTCATACATATTTATTTGAATGAACTCAAAACATACGAAATTGCAAAGAAATAATTATAAAAAATTAACTTTTTTCTTCTTTAATTTTTCTTTGTGTAAGTAAGGCCTGCATCTCCATGTCTAATAGCTCTTTTTCACATTTTTCTAGTTTTTGATTTAATTCTTTTTTTTTGTCTACCAGATTGTTTCTATTGTCTTTACTATCCTTTGAGTTTATGGATTTGCTTAATTTTTGTATTTCTGACTTAATATTTCTAAATTCCTGTTCTTTTTTTTTAAATAATTTTTTTTTTCTCTCTTTCTTGTTTATTTATGAGAGTTTGATTTTCTTTCATTTTTTTCTCTTCTTTGTTACCGAGAGCTTTTATTAAATCGCTAACTACGGAAGCTCTTGGAATATCATCTGAATTTTTTGTTTGTTTTATCTTTAGTTTTAAACTTTGGGATGGTAAAAACTGATTTCATATGTTCTGATATATTTTATTTAACTAAAATAAAATAAAAAATTTAAACATATGGTATATTTTAAAATTTTAATAATATAAATTATAAATAGCACTTTTTCGTTTTAATATTGCACTGTTATTGTTACTTTTAGTTGTATTTTTTACCTTTGTATTCATTAACTCAATTTTTTTTATTTCTGGTATCTTTTTTTTTGGGAGTCATTTTTTACATCTAATATGCAATTTATGTAAATAATTATATTAACAATAAGTATTTTAAACATTTTCACCCATATTTATTTCTACATATTAATATTGCCATAGCAATTTTGAGGTTATGTTTTCACTTACTGTTAATTGTTTATTTAATACTCAGGAACGATATGGCTACAACCTTACTATGATTCCACGCCAAACACACTTTTATGTATAAAAAACGTCATTTGGACAAAGACACATGCAGTAAACAGTTATCATCGTGATTAACATTCCACGCCAACTAAATACGTCCCACTTAATCTTCTACTCAAGCAAGTCGGCGGTAAACTGGGACGCGTTCTGTTTTTCTTGTCCCAGTATTGGGTACTATATTCAAACATGGGAGGTTAATTGGGACACCCTTTTTTGTTATAAATAATTATTATTTACAATTTTGTAGAAGAGGTATTGTATAGTAAAAAAAATATTGACAACTTATTTTAATTCAATTTTTTTATACTTTAATCCAGTTTCTCGCGTTCACTTCTAATGCATGAAAATTGACCGTACAGCAGGCTGCCCTTATGGAAATTTCTACATGATTTAAAAAAAAAAATTATTTATTTTATGAGAATAAATATTTGCATGTATTCTTATAACGAATAAGCTTCAGAATGTAATCATATTTTTTTGTTTCCAATTTATTTTAATCTAGGTACCATAATCAATAATGTTGGTCTGTTCCAGTATAGGGTCGGGATATCGATCTGTCCCAGTATACCTGCCTTCACCTACCGTATGTTCCAGTAGCGCTCTCCGACAACTTACCGACAACTTACACATGACGCATAATATCATAAGACATAATTAAGTTGTCGGTAAGTTGTCGGAGAGCGTTACTGTAACAAACCCCTGATGATGTATTAATCACACATTCAAATTCAAGAGTTTAATTGGCCCAAAAAGTTATAAAATATCGATAAAAAAACAATAGAAACTCACCATTCCAATCTGCGCGTGCGTAGAAGACAATAAACCACTTTTCTCTTAATTTTCTTAAAATCTTTTTCAATATTTTTCTCCAGACGTATTTTAAAGAAAAACATTTAATTCTACAATTTAACATAAGCTGTCACGGGGGTCAGTAATTAAATTGTAAAAAAAAATTAAAACTTTTTTAAAAATTTCTCCTAGTTAAAAATACGTTAATCAAAAATAAGCTGTCTTTTAAAAAAAAAGAACAAATGGATAAAAATCATACGAAAAATCTTCAAGAAAGTTACATTTAATAAAATTTAATTAAGAGCCTATGTTAAATTGTGGAATTAAATGATTACTTTTTTTCGAAAATACATCTTGGACGTAACATTAGCAGTTTTAAAAAGTCCATGTTAATATTCTAATTATCTGAGAGTGTAAAAAAAATGGTGATTGTAAAAAATGTAGAAAAAATTTACTTCTTAAAAAATTTTTAAATTACTCTTTAAAAAATATATATTTTGATTGTGTAGTTGGGAGGGAAACGTGCCACTTTCTAACATCACAGATCTGGTCACCCTATAGTCTATAGTGATAATTTGAAACACTAGGTGCTAAACGCAAGGGAGTTAGCAGAAGAAACGAGTTAACGCTGATTCATAGCAATTTTCATTTCATGTACAAAATTAAAAAATTTATATAAATACTCCTTTGCTATTTCACACGTTTATAGCTTTATATTTACTGATCGTTTCCTGAAAAATTATTCGCCAACCATAGCTAATAAGTACTTGTAAACAATAAAACATACAAATTTGAAACAATTTATTCCTCGTACGTGTTTTATAAACTTATTATTGTAAGTTGATGTAAATTTTTTTAACTGGTACTATTGTCACATAATTTATTTAAAATATTTTATAATAAAAAATTTCCATTCAGAACTGGCATACCAATATTGTGTTATTTGAAATGGGAACAAACGTATATGTGGGAGAAAAAAATGACACAAATATCCGTGAAGTCTACTAAGTTGAATACTACTTTAATGGAAATATTAAAATATAGTATACTGTCAGTCAACTACAGTACATCTCAAGATTTCTCAATTAAATTATGTCTTTTATGTTGATTTTTTATTCTTTTAAGGATTTAGTAATTACTGATTTTTATAGTCTACCATACGCTTCATCCTATCATAAATTCAGTTCATTACTTGCAGTAACGTTAAACATATTGTTATATCATATTATTGTAAGTAATTTGGCCTCAACTCTGTACACGATTTAAACAATTTTACGTAACGAATTTTAAGTAAATTTTGAAGAAAATTATGTGTTACGTAACTGAGGGAAAAAGTGCTAGTATCAATGGTGCTAATGTTACTGTTAGTAGATTGTTTCCTAATTTAATGGCGAAAGTTTTTACGTTAAAGAAAAGTATTATGATACAATAAAAGTGAGTTAATTGTAATGATAAGGATGCACCCCGTTTTTTAAAATACCTGCAAAGTTATTCAGATGATCAGAAATTCGATACGTGAGGAACAGCTGTTTCAATGTTGCACGAGAAACTGACAAGGCAATAACGAAATCACGCTATTTTGTTCTGACTTATTATCAGCGCCGCGTTGTGCGAACACTATAGATATAAAAAGTAGGTCTTTGTGAGGCGTGCACTTCTTACTAATGGTTAATACTATCTCTTGGAGTGTCTTGTTATTCAAGAGCTTGTGATATTAATACAGATAACGAACTCTCAATCGAATTTAGAGTTCTGGGAGATCAATTTTCAAATTTTAATACAATTTTAACCAACGTACATTTTTATATTATATACTTTAATTTCCTGAGTTAAAACATCTATTGACAGTAGAATGTTAGTCTCTAAAATAGAAGATAAATTATGTAAGTAGTCCATTGCCCGAAAACAAAAAAAAAAAACGATTTAATCTTATATTTTCCAGTAGAGAAAAAATTGGTCATTTCCCTACAGAATTTTCCCATGAATATGGGAAAATAGTTTTGTCCAAATCAAAAGTTGGCTTTATTTATTTATTAATAACAATTCATGAAAAAATGCCAATTTTTTATTTAGTTTTTGCTTATATCTCAGCTTCTATTGCTCATAAAAAATTTTTCGACCATTAATCTCTTTGTCATCAAATTTTCTATAAAACTGATATTTTTGCAAATTCGATATTAATTTTTAATAATACGTACAGGGCAAAACAGTGCGTAAAAAATTGTTTATACCGAAAAACTTTAGATTGACGTAAAAAAGAGCTATCATGTTAATTTGAAAATAACCGTGAAAAAATATAAATATTAAGTTGCATAACAAAAAGCTATTTGTAAGATTGTAGAATAATTGTTAGTTTTTTGATTAATTAATTTTTTAAAGTAAAACTTTGAAGTGAAATTACAAATTTCACGGTCGGTTTATTGATATTATGCTTTGATAAAAGCATTGTATTTAATGTTAGTAATGATAACAAGTAAAAAAGTTATTATTGCAAAAAACACCAATTTCTTGTATCTTGGCTTCAGAGTGAGCTAGGGCATTATTATTTTTTTTTAATCCGTGTTTTTTTGTGAAAAACTTAATGACGTTTATAAGGAAAGAAAGTATGCAAAATTGTTTTAGGTACTTGCAATTGTTTAGGTTGGAAAATACAATTTTTACTGGCAAGACGTTAAAATTCACAGAAATCAATTTTATTTTATTTGTTATCATTACTAATATAACATGAAACTAAAGGTTTTTATCAAAGCAAAATATCAATAAACTGACCGTGAAGTTTGTAATGTCACTTCAAAGTTTCACTTCGAAAAATTAATTAACCGAAAAACTAACAATTACTTTGCAATCTTACAAATAGCTTTTTGTTATGCAACTTAATGTTTATATTTTCTTACGGTTATGTTCAAATTAAGTTCTTTTTTTACGTCGATTTAGCGTTTTTTGGTATACAAAATTTTTTTCCGCACTTTTTTGCCTTTAACATGTCAAATCAGTACGGACGCTGCCAACTGCGAAGCACTTCCTCATCTGCCTTCATCAGAATCATCTCCTCTATTCTCCTTCAACGGATGATCCAAACTTTTAATTCATAACTTCAATGCAAATACGAAAACCCTGAAGGTCGCTCCCTCCTAAAACAGTTGTATAATCTCAACATTCCTGACCTAAAATTAAAAAAGACGTATAAAAAATTGGCTCAATAGATAAATGCCTTTACAATTTTTTAATCAGTAAGTTAACTTAACAAATCTTTTTTTATAATTATGTCACACCTGTAATACATAAATATAAGCTGAATAAAAGCTTTTCCACATGAACTCTTATTAAAAATCTCTGTCGTTACTAAAATACAGGGGAAGTGGACAAGAAACTAAGACAGAAAAGTTTTTTTAAAGATTTCTTAGCAGAACACATTAAAACTTCGAAAAATCCAAGTGATTAATCGTTTCTTATCAAAAGATATTCACAAACAAAAAATACAATCACTCGATAAATAATAACTATAAATGTAAAGTATGATACAAGAAATTCCAACTGGCAAGCCTACAAAGCCCATTAAATCTCATCACCCCATCACGGCACAACAATGTGCTTACGACTCGTTTAGGTCTTGGAAAAAATGCGCTAAGGCGCTGCTGGTCTTCATCCTCACCGCGAATAGCTTATAAAAATTAGTTCAATGGGTGCATCTTAAAAATTCAAAGACTTAGACATTTTATGTTAGAAAAATAGTTACAAATCTTGCCCTTTTTTTTGGTCCCCGACGAATACTGTGCCCCGTTTTCTTCTTTTTCTCAAGCCCGGACAAAAACTATGCCCTTTTTTCGGGCCCGGACGAAGACTATGCCCTTTTTTCTAGTCTGGACGAAAACTGTACCATTTTGTCTGAGTCTGGGCTGAAAATATGCCTTTTTTTCCCGTCCAGATGAAAACTAAACTAAAAAACACCCCAATATTATTTACTAACCCCTCTACTAGCTACTAGTACGCTGCAAGAAGCTCACGAATACGAAGCTTCTGAAAACGATGTAACATTTTCAGATTTCTCGATATTTGTGTATATATTTGTATCGATGTTAGTTTTATCTTCACATCGAGATTCACATGTACGTGAATCTACAGACGCCTTTGTAATAGAACAACATGTAATCATTATTCTTAGCAGGTCTAACGGAGTATTTGGAGTTTTTATGAGTGTTTGAAAAAAGGGGTTTTTGAGCTTTTTTAAAAAAGATTCCGTAAATTGTACATAACAATAACTGTAATTAATTTAAACTTGCTAATTTATTCATGTGATAAAAAATACTTTGTAATACAAATATGCATGTCTTACAAACATTAATTAATAAAAAAAATTTACTTTTTTCTCAATTTTCTTACGAATATTATATTTTATTATACAACGAATTTTACAAATTTTATTAATTTTTTAACTTCAAGTTACAATAATTATATTAGTTACTTATTATAACCAACAAAAATGTAGAAAAAAGAAAAATTTTTAAAATAAAACATAAAAGAGTCTTTTATATTCATTAATTGCAAATTACCATGCTTATAAAAACATTCCTGAGTTTGTACTATTATTTTATTGTGATGTATTATTATTTACAATTATTTATATAAATGTAAACAATAACCACTATAAAAGTATATTTGACTATATATCTAATTACAAACACAAATGCAAGGTGAGCTTAAATGAATTGTACTTCATCCGGGCTCCAGAAAAAGTCAATATCTTCGTCCAGACTCAGAAAAAATGTAATAGTCTTCATGCGGACTAAAAAAAAAAGGCATAGTTTTCGTCCGAGCGCGAGAAGAGGGCATAGTCTTCGTCCAGGCTTCAAAGCAGGGCAATGCTCTTCGCCCGGGGCGTCGACATAAAAAAACATCGAAAAACATCAGTTGTTTTACCATACCTTTTATACTTTACATTAATAATGATTGTATAGTCGAAAAAAAGTTGTACATCTTATTGAAGCACATTTTTTACCATACATTTTTATTTGAATTGTAATCTTGATAGTCTAGAAGACAATAAGCATTGAAAAACAATGAAAAAGAGTATTTTGCCTATTACAGTATTCAAGGTAGAAATCGACTACAAGCCCACCCCTCCTGTTAGCGTACTTCATCTGAGATCGAGTTGGGCCCATCCGCTAACGATTAGAAAATATTAAAAATATCAGGATGAAATTTAATTTCCATTTTGTAGTATTTTTCCATCAAGTAATGTAATACTTAGGTTTAATGTGCTAGGTTATATTACAGCTTCGTATCCAATCATTTTTGCGATAATCCAGTTTTCAGAATTAACATTACTCTTGCATCAGGATTTTTTCTTCGAGAAGGTTGAGAACACAGAATATATAAACTTTCGTTATCAGTAAATTGTTCTTACAACATTAGTTTGTCGAAAAATACTACTATATAAGAATTGAATTTCATTTTGACAGTTTTTACATTTTCAAGTATCAAGTAATCAAGTTGATGAAATACGCTAGAGGGGGCTGGTAGTCGGTTCCCACCTATAAGAAAGTTGACATTATACTGTAGAGTTATAAATACAAAAGTTAAAAATATTTATTTATTCATTTAATCAACGGGCCAACGGCTTAGTTACAACAAGCGGCTTAACCGTCTTAGCCGAAGAATGGGAAAAAAATTAAAAGGACGTGATATGTACTCTAAAAATAAAATAAAATATTTCAACATTTTAAACAATTAACTCTTTTACTACATCTTATGATTTAGATTTATTTATGGTCAAGGAAAGTTTTACATCTTGTTCTGCATTTTTGTAATATAAATTCAGTATGCTCTAAATAACAATGATCTACAAAAAGCTAAAAAATCGATAGAACAGTGCCAACATTGTTTAATTGAAATAAGTTTAAAAATTAATATGAACATGATGGTACTCTTTGCTCTAGTTAAAAATGCAGGCCATGCTTTAGATGAAATTTTATTTTTAGCTTGTTCTACATGGTGGCTTACAAGGAAATTCTCCCTTACTGCTTGGACTTAAAATTTTTCGAATGCTATACATTTTTAGCAATAGCTCAGTGAGCTTTTTTTTTTTTTTAAATTGTAGTCACCGTGGCAATCCGTTAGATAAAAAATTGTTTTAACGATTCCTTTGTTTGATTGAAAGTGTTTAATTTTATCTTAATGGATTTTTTTGGAATTCCCCCAATTTCGATAATGTCAGAATCGAATATTTTTCAAGAAGCAATACTCTTAACAAGTATGTAGAGGATTCAAAACAATACAATTATACAAATTATAGTGCAAGAGTGATAATCTAGTACTACTACGGCGTGTTGAGACTTTATTTGTATGTTATAATTTTACGACTTGTACAATAATATTTACTGTAATATATGTTTATCAAATATCCAGGTATTTTCACTGTTTGTGTATTAGAAATGTCCAGTTGGTAAGAATTAGACTGTCAAACGCAAAAAGCCTCGCTATGACAAAATTGGGACAGATTACCGTTATGGCATAGTTATTCGTACAATTTTTTTACTCAGCACATCCATAGATCTATTTTGTACATTAGCCTTACACGCTTGGGTAGGACCATAAAATCATTTGATTTAATCAGCGCTTTTTCCAATGATTATTGACAGGACTTCTCGGTAAACCATACCAATCATGTGAGCCACATGTGTGCCTAAGATTGTCTACTGATCGGATTCAAGGTGGACGACAAGTAACGTAGTATCAGGTTATCCATATAAAAATAACGTACTTTTAAAAAAATTTTTGCATTGCATTAAAATTTAGAAAGATATTTGTTTGGTTTCCTCTTTTACATTTTGTCCTAATATTTTTCAGTTAAAAAAAGACAATCTTTAAAAAAATAGCCTTTACTTCTCTTATCATCTAAATTTATTTGATTTTTAGGAAAAGCAGTAACAAACAATAAAAAATTGAAGGAATCAACTAATAAATAGTGTTAATTGAATCATGCTAGTATTGCCGAACACTTTTTTTTTTTAGCGAGAACGTATATCAAACAGTTGAAAAAAACGCCTGAAAAAGAAAAATTATTTTTTAATTAGTTTTCGACGTTAAGAAGCAGTTTAATTACAACTGTGTTTGTAACTTTTTTTTTTTTAATTGCACTCATTATTTATTACGGGAAAATACAAAAAATACAAAAAAATACATATCAGTGTAAAATTATCAAAAAAATGAATAAAATCAAAATTTTGGATATGTGTACAACAAAGTATTTATGATATCATAGCTTGTATGATATCAGTAATTATTCTTCTTGACCACTGGGCCCACCAGTCATATAGTGCTCCGAGCGTGCATCAGTTTTGTAGTTCTTACAAAGCTTAACAAGATAAGCAGTTTATCTGGAATAGTTAAGCCATATTTGTAGATTACTAAGTATAAATATACCTTTATATAAGAAGGCAAATAGTAATATTACTACTGTCAATCTCTGTGTGACCAAAAGCTGTAATAAGTTCCAAGATGTTCCGAAAAAATTTTATGATTCTTTTGAGTTCAGTGATAGTTTTGGTAATCAAAGTACTTTAAAATAAATTTTTCGTTCTTTTAATTATCTGTCCTTGTGTGTGGCTCGACTGGTAGACAGTAATAACAGCAGAGAATGTAAAATTTAGTGGTGCTGTGTGTGTTAGTTACGTGGAAAGATCGTGTGCATATAATAATTAATGCTTAACAAATTTTTTTTTCTTAGTGAGAATAAAATACGTATTAAATCAAGTGATTTTCACAATAGATAGTAAACTTATTATTAAATAAAAAATATTCAGTAACCTTACAAAAACATAGTGTTAAGAAAATTTTTATTAGTAGTTAATTAACACTAATCGTACGCTTTTTATTTTGTAGAATAACATAGATTCGATTGAGAGTCAGGAAAAAATATTACTTGTTGGAAGTGAAGATAATGTATGGGAAGAATATGATTCGAACAGTATTTCTCAAAAAGAAATAAGCAATAAATTTCTAATGAAAGAATAGATGGAAGAAGCTATATCTGATGTCTTGAAAACATCTTACGGAAAAAGTCTAATGTTACGCAAACTATCATTAACAGATAAGTTTAATGAATTATTGGAGATGTGGATTTGCAATGAAGTAAGTAAAAATATTTCCTAATTTTATGACAAACATTTCCGTTGATGCTATTTTCCACCAAATTGTTGCATACCTATTTGCAGATCAAACGTCCTGATGATTATAGAGACAACTATGTAATAAAAAAGTTTTTATACAATGCATTCAAAGTTTGGGAAATCCAGGTAAATTAACGATAAATAAAAGAATTTCCAGCAGTGCCTTTTTCTCCTGTCAATGAAATAGTGTTGGTGAATCGATTATAATTACATTTTTTTAGGATTATCTTGATGTCATTTATTTAGAGCCAGGTATGGTCCAGATTTCCTCTACCCGAGGTCCTCTCGCAGTTATTTATGTTTTCACGCAGTTCAAGTTTTTAGCACAATAAGCAACACAGCCACTCGTTAACTTTTTTCACATTTTATTTTGATGATAAAAAAATCGCAGGATACAAACGAACTTAGAATTAAAAACAAATAAAAAAAATATCCAAACAAGGAAATTCACGCACACCACGATTACAACAATTATCACTAAAGAAATTGGGGCCCCTTCTAACACAAGATGTTCACTTGCGTACTTTACCGTATAGTAAATAATTAACCCCGAAGGATTATATCTTTATAACCACGTTGCCACTATGGTTGACTATTAGAGCTAAGGGTTCGCACGAGCGAGCCTAGCAGATACTTGGGCGTAAGCGTACGCACGAAGCTCACGACTCGTCGCGAGCAAGCGATTTACCAGAATGATCAAAAGCTCCGTTCCGTAGCGCTTCAAGGAGTCAAGTCGCAATTCAAATGTTTTTGAGCGGCGTGGCTTTCGTTGCGATCAACATTTACACGGCCATCGTTGTATCCCTACGCTGTGATCTTCTTTTTTTTTTTACAAACTACAACAGCCAGGAGGAACAATCGTCTAATGAAAACGAGAGTATTTCAGAGGATGAATACGACTACCCAAACGTTATTACTCCAAAAAAGTTATGTAATACAGAGCAAATTCAAAAAGCGAAAGAAGATGCCATATTTGAAGTCATCAACAAAACTTCTGGACTCCAAGCTTATGTAAACCAAATAATACCAACAGAGGCATTTGATGAATTACTAGACTCGTGGATCTACAATGAAGTAAAAGTCAATTGATTCTCACTCATATATTATAAACACTAACATTGTTAGTGTGTTCGTTCCTAATCTTAGAGTTTCCTCGGTACAGATAATATTCGTAGCCGATTGTTACCACCGCCAATTAATTAACCGGGGTTATACCCAAAGAAAGGGAAGTCGTAACATTCTGACGATTCATAAAATGACAGTGATGTTACGCTTATGCTACTTTATAAAACATGAACATTTTGATTGAATAGAAATTGTGTGCTTGTTAAAGCTCCAAATTCTCGTTATTGACAATTTGATATTTGTACAAAAATAATTAGTCGTTAATAATTGACCTTTGTGATGTTGTCAAAAAATTGATGTCCAAGTATACTAATCTAATTAATATCTAAGTATAAAAATCACCTTAATAAGAAAGGAAAAATTGTAAAACAAGAAAACACTGCAAAAATTAATAATTGTATTTATACAGTACAAAAAATTTCTTCTTTTTTTTTGAAGATTTAAAAAAAATTGTGTAAACAATTATTTATTTTTAAGAAAGAAACTAAAGATAAGTTAATAAATGATTATTAATACATTGGAAAGCTGCTCTCCAATAATATACTTCTAAATTTTCGAACAAAACGTTAAACTAAAATAATTAGTTAATTAAATGAATTATTTATTTATCATTGTGATTAATAATCAAGCCAAATTAATTAATAAACAGTAAACAGAAGTATATGCTAAAGATAACAAACCGCAACATAAGAAGACGTAATCAAATTTCTTACATCGGGACCGCTCATAGCATAAAATTCAAAATGTGTTGTGTAGTATGTGGTAGTATTGTGTATTATAGGGGGGACCGAAAGTACATCACAGGGGGTGGGGCGAAGGGGGGAGAATCAAGCGAAATCCACTTCCGTTACACTTTTTGCCAAGGTCACCAATTTGAAACCGTTCATTTACTCTGTAGCACAGAACGCGACTATATAAGTATAACTTCAAAAAAATGTATATGTATATGTATAAGAACGCATGACATATTAAATAAGCTCGTGTAGAACTGGACCCCTTTCCTATTATAGTTGGAGCTTCTGGGCCAAGGAAATCCAGCACGTGGCTAACTTAGTCCATAAAATTACATACTTTACATATCGATGCGCTAGGGTAGAAATGGAAAGATTCTTTAGTAAAAGGTTATCTAATTTAGGAACAAAACTCCTCACATAAAGGTGGTTGATATCAAAGGCATGAATGAGAAACACCAATACTAATTGATTTGTTAGTATATATCAGTGCCCTCCGGTGAATTTGGAAATTCAAAGTGATCAGTGATCCGTTGGGGGCGAAATGTGAGAAAATAAATAAATACAAGTAAAGTGTATTTAAATTTTCTTGCGTTGATTTATTGATGCGCAACGTTTCGCTGACAATATGCTGAATATATAAGCGCTGGCTTGTTGTTGTAATTTATTGTCAGTCGACAGCACGACAGGTGACGAGTAAGTCAACCAAACTTACGAATTCTCGCGTACCTGAGGTAACAATTTACATAAAAATTTATTGTATTTTTGTGTTTGAGCCTTCCAAATCACTCATTGTGTGTTTTTAATTTTAATTTTGTAGCCTGATGAGGCTGACGCATATTGTCAGCGAAACGTTGCGCATCAATAAATCAACGCAAGAAAATTTAAATACACTTTACTTGTATTTATTTATTTTCTTACATTTCGCCCCCAACGGATCACTGATCACTTTGAATTACCAATACTAATTATTATATAGTAATATCACGAGTTTAAAAAACTTGAACAAATTTTTTTAAATAATTTGGTCTTGAAAGGTTAAGACAAGAGATCTAATCCTAAAAATCACAGTTAAATGAAAAAAATCCTAATTCCAGCTAAAGATGAAGGACTCAATCGAGGCAATGTCGGCGGAACATCACTTCCTTGCGTACAACAGCCAACCAGTGTACGTGATCTCGGGCATGGAGAGCGCCAGCAGCGAAAAAGCAAAGGAAGTGGCCAATCATGAGGCCTTCATCTCGAGAACTGCGAAAAGCATCGGTTGAAGACAAAAAAAATATTCGAGTACAAAAGAGGACGAAAAACATCCGCACATCAGCTGAACTACTCTGATTCTGTACCCTTGAAACCATATAATTATTGTCTTCCACGATCATTCCGGTCTTTTTTACTTTTATCTTTCTAACGAGATACTTATAATCTAAAATTTTAGAACCAATATCCTACCTTGTGTATTTCTTATTCTGCTTTTCTTTGCGATAGAATGAAAAAATATTACGGCTCATAACGGAAAAATATAAAACAAACTCATAAGGGCTTTTTTCTCTACTCGCGTATGCAAATACATTTTTACTTTACTTATGACTCTTTCTTTTTCGTACTCGCACTTATAACTTACAATTGAAACATCAAAATTTATTGAATCATCATTTCCTTCTATTCTTAACGATAGTTTAGCTTTTGTTTATTACCCGCGTATATTAATTCCCCATCTAATGTAATCTTAGTAGTTTCATCGACAAATCAGGTAGAAGGAATAAAAATAAATCTACTTTGAATTTATTTTAGTTGTCGTCGACCGTCTATCTCAAGCTGTCATCCTTTGCTAAAGCAACTGACTGTAAATTATGCAAGAAAACCAAATGATGTAGATTATAAAACAAATACACATTAATATAAATAATTTATACTTTACAATATAATTATTACTTGTAGTAGGTCATTCATTACGAAGACGTTCAAATACGCTCGCGCTCTAAATATTTTAATTAACTACTCTCAAAAGAGTATGTCTAGGAATGGTTCTCGTCCTGTCTCACCTGGGAATAATGTATACATCATATATAAAGTTACATAACTTACCTTTATTTACGTTAGGACTACACATTGCAATTATTTCACGCTCACCTGCAAACCTCTATCAGGATGTTCATCCCAAATCCTTCCAGGAAGAAGTACCGGTGTCGATAACGCAGGCTCATACTCATATACACGTCTATGTGTATGGTTTTGCCTAATCGGTGCAGGCAGCCGGAGCAAACATTCTCGTGTATAAGTATTATCTCGTAAGAACTTGATGATTGTAGTGGCTTGTGTGATTAAGTTTACTCTTAGGTAACTTTATATACGTCGGAATGATTGGGCAGTAGTCAGTAAAAATGACGTTGTATAACCTACATAATCTATTATGCTTTAAACTGAGATGAAGCACCAAACGATAGTAATGTGGTAAATTTTGGAGGCTGTGAGAGATCTTATTTACATTATTTCGTGGAACTTTGATGCTGTGAGAAGTGCTTTACTCAGTTCAAATTCCAATAGTGATATGCAGAGTATAGGTGTTTTTCTTAATCATCGAGTTTTTGAATTTTTGGACATATATAAAGTTCCTGCAATCGCCCAAGTATATTATTTTACGTAGAGTATATTTTCGTTCTCATCTTTGGTATATATGCACGCAGCAATATAACGTGATAAGAAAATATAGGATGCACACAAGAACACGTACTTGTATATTTACATGTAACGCACGTTATGCGGTTAACATCTGACGACAAACAAGTATATATATTTCTCTCAAAATGTTTTCACAAGGCGTACTAGTGTCGATAAGGTAGTTATGTATAAGCAGGTATGGTTATATATGTATGACCCGTACATGTAATATTATTTCATATAAAAGTAGATTCATATGTTCATTAATACACTATTTTATTTGACATTAGATTATCGACAGTAGCCCTTCTTGCAAAATTTTTTGGAATAGCCGTACTCTATAGAGTCCCTTCCTTTATGATTAAAGATAGTACACACAATTAATTATGTACACGGTAATGTAAAAACTTTTTTTTTATTCAACGAGTGACTGAAAATTAAAAAAGAATGTTGTTGGTTGTGTTCTCCGTAATAGTGTGACTCTTGCGAAAAAAACCAAAGTATTGTACAAACGAGGCAAATTTTGTAAAAACAAACCATAAAACCAGTGGAAAAGAAAACAAAGATAAATTTTGGCACTTGTACTTATTTTGTTTCAAATAACGACACTTTGTGGTAAAATGAGTATACTGAAAAATGTCTATGCATACTTTCATGACGTCTCTTTATCAATCTAAAAATTCATGTATGCGCATGTTAGTGTCTGTTCATGTAGGAGGAGAAAAATTCTTGTTAAAAGTTTTTAGATGATGATGCTGACGGTTTCAAACTCACGTTGGTCTCGGCTACTTTTGTTTTTACAAAATTGTAAAAGTTTGCCGAGAGTGGTATAATAAATTCAAAAAAACAATCTTCTTCTCTGTATTTCAAATTTTTTCGGATGAATAACAATACGTTTGATTTATAATGTATTTATGAGTATAGTGTAAAGTAGCTATAAAAAGTGCGGCCGAAACAGGGAGTGAAAATCCACTTAACTTTTCCATTTTATGAAGCATCGTTAAGTAAAAATATCATCTTGTGTGCGTGTGCGAGGCACAAACTCGTGGCCCATCATTTCTTGAGATCTCTCGCATCCTTGCGTTATTCACTGGTGCGTTTGTACGATGATTATAATGCATTGCGTCGTGTTGATATATACTACATACCCACATTATTTCATATGCAAGAAATCAAGTGAGTCTTACGTGCAAATGTACATATACGTGATGTCAAGCGTAATTTAGTATACGTGCGATAATCTCCAATACTGTGGAAGCAAAAGAAAAAAATTAGCGGAAAATTATACTGCACTAACAATCTCAATTCCTTATTCTTTTATTTTGCATACATCCTGGCGTATCTTGCAACGTGCACTTGGGCTTTTCATATAGAGCGTTGGTAAGCTGAATACGGGTGGAAAATTAGAGTGTGAAGGAGAACAAACGAATACGTAGGATTAATCTGTGCTATTTTTTACTATAATTATTATTATTATTATTTTTATTATTTACTTTGTCTAATCTGTTAACGTACTTTCAGTAATAAAGACATTTTAAAAATAATTTGTCCAATCTATTGTTTTGATGTTCTACCCTACCTGTATGTATGCATGAAAGAATAATTTTTATGTGACACAAACCGTTTTTGTTGGCTGTGTGATCAACAGTGCAAAGTTCTCAATTTCGCAAAAAAAGAAATTTTTTGTTTTTAGGCCTTACGCATTGTAGCTACGAGACGAAGGATACATGATTGTTTTCAGATCGACCTTAAGAATGTATATCTGATCAAGGTATTTACAGAAAAAATGGAGCTTATAAAAATATGCACGAAAAACGTCATCACATAATTCGGGAACCTTGAACTACCTATAAGCCGAGAGATATTTACAACAAAAAATTTTGTGTTTTGGCACGGAGTGTAATAAAAAATTAAAGAGTATGGCTTTTTTCTACATGAAACTTCTCAAAGAAATAATAGCATTAAATAATTATTATGTATCCAGTACAGTCCACCGTTGATACAACTTATAGTTACAGTCGTCAGCCGTAGAGTCTGGTAGAAACTTGTATATTTTCTGCGATTGGTGTACTATGAAAAATTCACTTTTTTAACTTATCTGCAGGGACTGTTAGAAACAATTATTTTAAAAATCAATAAATCTAGATTTTAACTTTTTTTTTATTTGCATTACGTTATTATAAAATTTATCCAAATTACTAATGAATAACGATAGTATAAAATGTTCCAGAAAATCTATGTTTAATTATTACCATTGCATAAACCTGAGGATGCATAACGCAATCCTAGTAAATATTAGCGTTGTATTTGTAGTGTAATATAACTGAATTAATTAGTCCATTCAGCCTGCCAAGGAATTTTAATTTTAACACATTATTATATTACAGTTTATTGTACTCGTTGCACAAATAATTAAAAAAAATATCAGTTATCATCAATGTATCATAATCTCTAACCGTTGATATTTAATAATAATTATTAACAAAATAAAGAGAATGACACTTATAATATGAGATGCTCTTACTTTAATGGCATCATAAAATATCGAATGTCCTTTGTATTCCACGTATTTATTATTGAAAGTATTACGATATAATTTAATAATGTACACAATAAGTCATGTTTGTGACTCAGAAACTGTAAGTAATCTTTGAATGTATAACATAAAAACAATCAAGTCGCGCGGGGGCGCAACGAGGTAAATTTGAAAAAGCAGACGAAGCCTCAGCGACCGCGCTACTATTTACTTCAGATTTGCATACTCGAATTTTCAAATACTGAAAAATAAGTATTTTTGCCGGTATGCCTGATGTATTTTGGTTTAATTAAGTCTCTTTCATCCTAGTCCACAGCTTTACAAAAAAATATAGGTTAAAAAGTCATTAGAACAACAAAAACAAGACATGTGTATCTCGAAATGGTCAAAACAAGATTTTTTTAGGCTCAGTGTCCGAGAAATGGTCTTATCGTTAAGTTAGCTACAAGCCAAATTTTTCCTGTGTATGATTAGAATAGGCGTGTTCTTAAAATCAAGCAGAGCTGTCAACAGTGTGATATTAGCTACAGGTACTTCATAATTTCACAAATTCACAGTAGATGATAGCATGTAGTTTTGGGAGTTCTCAGTGGCTAAGATGGTATAGCGCTTGCTTCTCGCCTGGAGAGCTCGGGTTCGAGACTCCGTTCCGTTACTTCCTCCCGGGTAACTAGGTGGTATTTTTAATATGAACTAATAACTAGGATATCATATATATATATAGGCTACTGGTATATAGCATTTCACCACGGCATTCAGATATGCATAGGAAGACGCAACGATGCCTCAGAAGAGGGAGGTGGTGGATATGACTCTGTCATAAATCATCCCCTAAATGAATCAATAATACAAATAATGAGAAAAATGTGGCAAATCGAGGTTAAAAGTATATGTGCGCACTTATAAGCATGTGAAATGTATCGAGCCATTCAAACAACGACTGACAAGATGAGGTGTTGATAAGGTAGGACACCTACCGTGCGAAAATTTTGAAAATGAATAAAAATGTAAATATCAAAATTTTGCAACGAATAAGTTAATTATTAGTAATAAATTATTATTATTTTTTTAGTATACTTTTTTTGGCTGTTTAAAATGAATCGTGCAACACAACTGTAACAGTATCAATATAATCTGATCGATTAGATTGAAAACTTTAATAATTTTCTAGAGTGCCCTAAATAACAAGCTGTAAACCTAAGCCTTATTTGATTTAGCGATGTGTATGGTAAATAATCATACATAAATAATCAATTTTATAAGTACTAGTAAAATAGGAAATCATTAAATAAAAAACAATTTTTTTTGTAACTTAGATACCACTTTTACGATTTTCGTACGTAGTTATAAATAATTTTTTACTGTGAGAAAACCTTAGTTATTTGATAACTGTAATTTAGAATATTTGGATTTTATCACTACATAAAAAAGACGTAATGATTAAAGGTAGTTGAATAAATGACAAATTTAGGATTTTTAATTAATTTAGTTTTCAATTAATTTTTTAAGTATTTTATCTAAAAAATTTGTTGGAAAAAGTAATTGAATTTATGTAGTAAGCTTAAAAAAAAATTGCTAAGAACAATATGATAAAGTAGTTTAATAAAAGAAAGAAAAAGAAAAGAGCATCTTAGATAAAAATCCTGAAACTATGTTTGTTAAGACAATTTATTTTATTTGCTGAATCAAGAAACTGTTTCTCAAAATTAACTGCATTCAAATATACTTAAAACATGTTTCAATGAGCAAATTTTAGTAGAAATTTAGTGGGACTGTTGTAGATCACCGTAGCTATGTTTTACAGACTTCGTTTCTATCCACTACTTTCTAATATGAGCAACATTAATATTATTAAGTTCTTTAAATTAAACATTTAGAAATGGTATCTTCCTGAAAAGTTATGATATCCCCTTAAAAATAGCTTTTTATAAACCTTATATGTTAGGTAAGTTTAATGTATTGAGTTCATATTTCGTAAGAAATTTCTGAGCCTTTATACACACTGGCTATGAATAGTATTTATTTTAATGAATCTGTAGCCTTAAAAAGTTCTGAAATCAAAATATAAAAACGGTAAAGTTTTTTTTTTGCGCAGCATACATTTTGTACGACATTCGTAGTATAATACTGTTTAGTACTCGTACTTTAACAAAATCAAACTAAGTAATAATGCCTTTTGCCCTAACATTTTTACATACTTTCTACATAGCAAGGCATGAATGTGTTTGATGTGAGGTTTGCAAGAAATACCAGTCAAAAGTCAATATTACTTAGTTTGATTTTATTTAAGTACGAGTACTAAACAGTATTATACTACGAATGTCATACAAAATGTATGATGCACAAAAAAAAAAAAAACTTGACCGGTTTTATATTTTGATTTCAGAACTTTTTAAGGCTTCAGATTCATTAGGAAGAATACTATTTATTGCCAGTGTGGATGAAGTTTCAGAAATTCCTTACGAAATATGAACTCAATACATCAAACTTACCTAAGATTCAAGGTTTGTAAAAAGCTATTTTTAAAGGGGTATTGTAAGTTTTTGCTACTTAAGACTCGTATTTTGTGTGATTACATTTCAATACAAATTGGATTTAAATAACAATATTTTTTTAAAAGCAAACTCAATTTCCATTTTGATTTATTGTACATTTATTAAAATATTTGAATGTATTGCCTTCTTGCAATGAATTGCTTTTTAAAGTATACGATATCACTTAACATTAACTTTCATTAAAAATGAAAATAACTTTGCAATCGTACATTTGACTGATGTAAAATAATTATAATTTTTATTATCAATATTTTCTTTGATGTGTTTATTAATAAATTCTGACACAACTGTTTAAAGTGTGTACAGTGAACTATAGAAAACTTTATGTTTTTTTAATAAGCTTAATGTAAATTATAAATCCACTTTCTTGGCTGTTATTTAAAATTATATCAATGAATTGTAAAAAAATCACTCATAGTCATTAGAAGTGTGAGAAGAATCGAAACAAAAGAAACAGTACAAGTTAGGTATAATTCGTTGTTTAATAAAATAATATAGAAAGTCAGTGTGAAGAGTACGTGCAAAATCCCTGTAAATGTTATGTAAAAAGTTTATTATTGACATTTGGTTGATTTTAACCATACATTTTCACGTTTTATGACAAAACAATAAAATACATTGATTTTTATTTTTAAAATATATGTTGTAACACCACACTTAATTTTAATATCTATTTGCATAAGTCTTAGAGCCGATTATAAACTGTTTTAATAACTTTGCTTGACAAACTAGACATTTTTTTACGTTGGTTAAGTACCTAACAATTTTTTCTTATATTTTTTAATAACTTTAAGTAAATGTTGTAGGAAATATTTAACTATTTATAAATGTTATTTGCAGAGCGAATATCGTGTCTCATTTAATGCATACAAAATTAAATTTTTGGTTGGTAACAATTTTTGAACATTTTCCACAATACCTCAAGATTTCTTAGAAGAAAAAAAATAATAATGATTAAGTGTAAAAAAAATTTCATAGAATTACGTGTAATGTTTAGTGTAAATAACCCTTGAGATGCATGTAAACGAACTCTTCAATTTAGTGAAGGTGTAAGCCCAATTTTTTTTATGTAAACAGTCAATAAATTTCTTGATAGTGTTTAAAATACGTAAATATTTTATTAAAAACAAAACTTTATCAATTATTCCCATCCAAAATATTTGACATCACTTATTTTGGAAATATTTACCCCTATTTGTGCTTGGTAAAAACTACTAGAGTGGGTAGATACATCGATAATATACCTACTGGTAAAACACTTTTAGCCACCAAACTAACTACAGTATATCATCTTGTGTGGTGTTTAAAACAAAAAAAATTCTATATTATTAGTCTCACGTGCTACAAACCATCATGAAAAGTATTTACTGGAATCAGTACAAACTTTAATATCTAACTACAGGAGTGCTAATAAATATTATGAACGTAAGATAAATGGTAGTTTCTGTAGTATGTGGCGAATGTTTTTTTTTTTCACGGGCCCTACGTACTTTTCTGCCAGTGGGCCCAAAGTGATTACAAGGGGAATAAATGGTAAGTAATATTAGTTTTCATCGGATAAGAAGTACCCTCTTTTCCAGGGCTGTGTTTGTTAGCCTAAGGGACCCGGAAAGCAAGGCCCGAGCGGTGCGATGGCGCTTATGTGGCGAGTCCTATTTTTTCTACCGAGGCCACACCAATCTCTTAAAAACGCCCGAGGTAGGAAAATTCAAATCCAAAAGTCTCCGGTTCTGCTGCTTTTCCTTGTGACTTGCGTCACTTGGTACAAAAATTACTATTAGTTAATCATGTATTATACGAGTTAGAACAAATAGTACCACTTCTCTTGTAACGATTAGTTTATATCTTCATTAGGAATGAAAGAACAATGATTATTTAAACAAGTTCTGATGTTGTTTGCTTTTAAATGAACATAAATAAAAAATTATGTATGTACATACGTACACACCCTTGCATCGATGCGTTTTTAAACATTTTTAGAGAAAACTGTTTAGTACAAGAACTTTCGGTTAATGTATGGTTTATTTTCATCGCAAAAGTAATAACAGAAAACTTTTTCACCACATAAAGTTTAAATGTTGATAAAGAAATTCACTTTATAACAATAGGCATTAAGTGACTTAATTTAAAAAGAATTTCAAAATCTCAATGACGATAACCAAAGTATACTAAACGCGACTAAAATATCACTACTTATCTTAATCGTCTCAATTATGTTCGAACAAAGAAAGACGATAATAGAATCAGTATGTCGATGCGTTGCTTAAAATTTTAGGTCTATTGCTAAATCGCCTTGATGTACGCATTTCTTACCAAAAAATCTCTTTTTGCGTTGCATTTATAATATAGCTTTTATTATTTTCATTTAGCCAAAATATTTGATACATTACGTCCCTATATAACATTGTATTGTGTAATTTATTAATAATCTTTGTGCAGGCGTTCTCATGAAGGCATATCGGTATAGATTTGTAAATAAACTTCACATTGCTGTATATTCTTCAATTTTTGCGTGATTACACATTTTCTGTACACACGAACGCAACATGGAATCTACAGAAGCATCGTTTTGGCTTTTGTTAAGTAACAAAATATACATGACGTGTAGAAAGTTTAATACTCTAGAGGCTAACCTCAGCACGTAAACAAGCGGATTTGTATCTATAGGTATATATATTGAGCCTACTACTTAATGTTTTCAGGTGTGATAGTCCATTGTCACACAAACGGATAGTATAAGGGTGATGAGCCACCTTAGTGCTAGAAATCATAAATGTTACTTTTTTATTATTTACACTATATCATTATATTATCTTCAGCGATAAAAGAACTTTCCCATTAGGAATATACTCATTTAAAAGTTGTAATCATTTTGGGCGACGGAATGTAACTTTATCAGCCGTTGGAGCCAAACTGATATTCTAAACTCGAGCGAGCTACTTCGAAATTTATTTCTTTTAATGTTATGGTATCTCCAATACTTATCTCTCGATTTTCAGGCTCTTTTTATTTTACTAATTTAGACAGCTTATTCTCCTGATCACTGTTATTTGGTTTGGCGTGTCTGACTAATTTTAGTACAAATATTTTTAATAACTATCTATGTAATGTGTTACAAGTGACTACTTTAAAACAAAAATGATAAAATTAAGAATCCCCAAAAAATTATTTTTAACAATTCGTTCGAATGATTATTCAATATAACTATACTAGTTTTTCGGGTTTGGTGGTTTAAAATATATATGTATACTGAAAAAAATTGTCACTTTCCACTTTTTACATTTTCACGAATTTTAGAATTTCTAGATGTATGCATGAGAAAAGTAGTCGTGTCCTACAGGTAAGCCTCTAACAATTATTATTATTTTTTTTTTCTCTAAATTGACTTCAAAAGAAAATTTAGCACCGCTCAGCAATAAATTTTTAAAAGCAGTTTAAGTCCGTTCGTTATCAATAGTCACATTTTCTATTGTAGTCAGACAATTATACGCTTTAAAGCACCTTATATTATCACTTGACTACCGAAATAAATTGATTGCTTTGTTAGTTAGGCAACGTCATTACTTCGAAATCGTCAAAAAAATACATTAACGAGCTGTATCCATCAGTCTCGTATCAAGCCTCAAGTAGTATACTTTATTATATACGAGTTGCTAGATAGTTTAGGGTGTGCGGTAGTTATTTGCAGTTAGTATTCTTATAATAATTTTTTGTGATTAAAGTGTCGTGGCAAGTACGTGTTCTTGTAAGGTACGTACCAATTAATTAGTAATATTACTTTTTTTCTTGCTACCCTATTAAGAATTAATACAGTATCTTCTTAATTATACTTTAACCCTCGTTAACTATTGTAGTTGGGGGGCCGGGTAGGGTTCCATGACCTTTGGATTTAGGACGGACCCTTCAAAGTTTTTTTTATGTATTTTTGCCTGCTGAACACGGTTTTCGATGGTGGGTCACTGTCCGAGTGGTCAATTTTTTTTACTGACAAACTTTATGAACAGATTAAAAAATTTAACAATTTGAGTAAACAAAAAGTTTATTCTGATTCTCTAGCAAATTGTGAACAAAAAATTATTTAGGATGTGTATACCTAAACCTCAGAGATTTTTAGTAAAAAATTCCTCAAATTTTTTTGCAATTTCGATCACGTGTTCCTAAGCTTTGGGTGCATTATTTTTAACCTTCATGAGCTCAAATTTTACCTAAAAGCGTGTACTTTGATATAAAAAAAGATTTATAAACGTCAGTTGCTTAACAACTGCGGTATTGCTGATCTGCGAATGGTCGTTGTACATCCTAGTTGTCTACGGATTGGGTCCGCATGTTATATGCGCAAATTGTATATAGATATTTTGAGCGCGCGGTGGCTCGGTCGGCTAGGTCGTGGATTGGCACGCGGGAGACCGTGGTTCAGTTCCCGGCCAGTGCGACTTTTACGGGCAAAGTACCTCTGTGTCTTTCACATGTGCTTTTTCACCACGCAATGCTCCTCGAGGAGGGTTAAGGCGACCTTCTCGCAGCAAATTTGCCTAATTCCCCCTACCCCCCTCCCAGAGATGGAAGGCCTCCCATCCCTCTTCCCTTCCTTCTCCCAAGTGCTAAGTGCCCATAGTAGTGCCCTTATTGAAAAGGAGCCGGACGTAGAGCACTATAATATAAAAAAAAAAAAAAAAGTATATAGATATTTAGTTGGCTACGAGAATGACAATTCGCAGATCAGTGGTACCGCAGTTGTTAAGCAACTGACGTTTATAAATCTTTTTTTATTCAAAAGTACACGCTTTCAGGTAAAATTTAAGCTCACGAAGGTTAAAAATGATGCACCCACAGCTGAGGAACACGTGGTCGAAAATCGCAAAAAAATCGTTTTTTTAAACTTGAGGAATTTTTTACTACAGATCTGTGGGGTTTAAGTATATACATCCCATTTGATTACCGCTGAAGATAATATAATGATATAGTGTAAAGAATAAAAAAGTAACATTTATGATTTCTAGCACTAAGGTGGCTCATCACCCTTATACTATCCGTTTGTGTGACAATGGACTATCACACCTGAAAACATTAAGTAGTAGGCTCAATATATATACCTATAGATACAAATCCGCTTGTTTACGTGCTGAGGTTAGCCTCTAGAGTATTAAACTTTCTACACGTCATGTATATTTTGTTACTTAACAAAAGCCAAAACGATGCTTCTGTAGATTCCATGTTGCGTTCGTGTGTACAGAAAATGTGTAATCACGCAAAAATTGAAGAATATACAGCAATGTAAAGTTTATTTACAAACCTATACCGATATGCCTTCATGAGAACGCCTGCACAAAGATTATTAATAAATTACACAATACAATGTTATATAGGGACGTAATGTATCAAATATTTTGGCTAAATGAAAATAATAAAAGCTATATTATAAATGCAACGCAAAAAGAGATTTTTTGGTAAGAAATGCGTACATCAAGGCGATTTAGCAATAGACCTAAAATTTTAAGCAACGCAACGACATACTGATTCTATTATCGTCTTTCTTTGTTCGAACATAATTGAGACGATTAAGATAAGTAGTGATATTTTAGTCGCGTTTAGTATACTTTGGTTATCGTCATTGAGATTTTGAAATTCTTTTTAAATTAAGTCACTTAATGCCTATTGTTATAAAGTGAATTTCTTTATCAACATTTAAACTTTATGTGGTGAAAAAGTTTTCTGTTATTACTTTTGCGATGAAAATAAACCATACATTGACCGAAAGTTCTTGTACTAAACAGTTTTCTCTAAAAATGTTTAAAAACGCATCGATGCAAGGGTGTGTACGTATGTACATACATAATTTTTTATTTATGTTCATTTAAAAGCAAACAACATCAGAACTTGTTTAAATAATCATTGTTCTTTCATTCCTAATGAAGATATAAACTAATCGTTACAAGAGAAGTGGTACTATTTGTTCTAACTCGTATAATACATGATTAACTAATAGTAATTTTTGTACCAAGTGACGCAAGTCACAAGGAAAAGCAGCAGAACCGGAGACTTTTGGATTTGAATTTTCTTACCTCGGGCGTTTTTAAGAGATTGGTGTGGCCTTGGTAGGAAAAATAGGACTCGCCACATAAGCGCCATCGCACCGCTCGGGCCTTGCTTTCCGGGTCCCTTAGGCTACCAAACACAGCCCTGGAAAAGAGGGTACTTCTTATCCGATGAAAACTAATATTACTTACCATTTATTCCCCTTGTAATCACTTTGGGCCCACTGGCAGAAAAGTACGTAGGGCCCGTGAAAAAAAAAAAACATTCGCCACATACTACAGAAACTACCATTTATCTTACGTTCATAATATTTATTAGCACTCCTGTAGTTAGATATTAAAGTTTGTACTGATTCCAGTAAATACTTTTCATGATGGTTTGTAGCACGTGAGACTAATAATATAAAATTTTTTTTTGTTTTAAACACCACACAAGATGATATACTGTAGTTAGTTTGGTGGCTAAAAGTGTTTTACCAGTAGGTATATTATCGATGTATCTACCCACTCTAGTAGTTTTTACCAAGCACAAATAGGGGTAAATATTTCCAAAATAAGTGATGTCAAATATTTTGGATGGGAATAATTGATAAAGTTTTGTTTTTAATAAAATATTTACGTATTTTAAACACTATCAAGAAATTTATTGACTGTTTACATAAAAAAATTGGGCTTACACCTTCACTAAATTGAAGAGTTCGTTTACATGCATCTCAAGGGTTATTTACACTAAACATTACACGTAATTCTATGAAATTTTTTTTACACTTAATTATTATTATTTTTTTTTTTCTAAGAAATCTTGAGGTATTGTGGAAAATGTTCAAAAATTGTTACCAACCAAAAATTTAATTTTGTATGCATTAAATGAGACACGATATTTGCTCTGCAAATAACATTTATAAATAGTTAAATATTTCCTACAACATTTACTTAAAGTTATTAAAAAATATAAGAAAAAATTGTTAGGTACTTAACCAACGTAAAAAAATGTCTAGTTTGTCAAGCAAAATTATTAAAACAGTTTATAATCGGCTCTAAGACTTATGCAAATAGATATTAAAATTAAGTGTGGTGTTGCAACATATATTTTAAAAATAAAAATCAATGTATTTTATTGTTTTGTCATAAAACGTGAAAATGTATGGTTAAAATCAACCAAATGTCAATAATAAACTTTTTACATAACATTTACAGGGATTTTGCACGTACTCTTCACACTGACTTTCTATATTATTTTATCAAACAACGAATTATACCTAACTTGTACTGTTTCTTTTGTTTCGATTCTTCTCACACTTCTAATGATTTACGAGTGATTTTTTCACAATTCATTGATATAATTTTCAATAACAGCCAAGAAAGTGGATTTATAATTTACATTAAGCTTATTAAAAAAACATAATGTTTTCTATAGTTCACTGTACACACTTTAAACAGTTGTGTCAGAATTTATTAATAAACACATCAAAGAAAATATTGATAATAAAAATTGTAATTATTTTGCATCAGTCAAATGTACGATTGCAAAGTTATTTTCATTTTTAATGAAAGATAATGTTAAGTGATATCGTATACTTTAAAAAGCAATTCATTGCAAGAAGGCAATACATTTAAATATTTTAATAAATGTACAATAAATCAAAATGGAAATTGAGTTTGCTTTTAAAAAAATATTGTTATTTAAATCCAATTTGTATTGAAATGTAATCACACGAAATACGAGTCTTAAGTAGCAAAAACTTACAATACCCCTTTAAAAATAGCTTTTTACAAACCTTGAATCTTAGGTAAGTTTGATGTATTGAGTTCATATTTCGTAAGGAATTTCTGAACCTTCATCCACACTGGCAATAAATAGTATTCTTCCTAATGAATCTGAAGCCTTAAAAATTCTGAAATCAAAATATAAAACCGGTCAAGTTTTTTTTTTTTTTGTGCATCATACATTTTGTATGACATTCGTAGTATAATACTGTTTAGTACTCGTACTTAAATAAAATAAAACTAAGTAATATTGACTTTTGACTGGTATTTCTTGCAAACCTCACATCAAACACATTCATGCCTTGCTATGTAGAAAGTATATAAAAATGTTAGGGCAAAAGGCATTATTACTTAGTTTGATTTTGTTAAAGTACGAGTACTAAACAGTATTATACTACGAATGTCGTACAAAATGTATGCTGCGCAAAAAAAAAACTTTACTGTTTTTATATTTTGATTTCAGAACTTTTTAAGGCTACAGATTCATTAGAATAAATACTATTCATAGCCAGTGTGTATAAAGGTTCAGAAATTTCTTACGAAATATGAACTCAATACATTAAACTTACCTAACATATAAGGTTTATAAAAAGCTATTTTTAAGGGGATATCATAACTTTTCAGGAAGATACCATTTCTAAATGTTTAATTTAAAGAACTTAATAATATTAATGTTGCTCATATTAGAAAGTAGTGGATAGAAACGAAGTCTGTAAAACATAGCTACGGTGATCTACAACAGTCCTACTAAATTTCTACTAAAATTTGCTCATTGAAACATGTTTTAAGTATATTTGAATGCAGTTAATTTTTAGAAACAGTTTCTTGATTCAGCAAATAAAATAAATTGTCTTAACAAATATAGTTTCAGGATTTTTATCTAAGATGCTCTTTTCTTTTTCTTTCTTTTATTAAACTACTTTATCATATTGTTCTTAGCAATTTTTTTTTAAGCTAACTACATAAATTCAATTACTTTTTCCAACAAATTTTTTAGATAAAATACTTAAAAAATTAATTAAAAACTAAATTAATTAAAAATCCTAAATTTGTCATTTATTCAACTACCTTTAATCATTACGTCTTTTTTATGTAGTGATAAAATCCAAATATTCTAAATTACAGTTATCAAATAACTAAGGTTTTCTCACAGTAAAAAATTATTTATAACTACGTACGAAAATCGTAAAAGTGGTATCTAAGTTACAAAAAAAATTGTTTTTTATTTAATGATTTCCTATTTTACTAGTACTTATAAAATTGATTATTTATGTATGATTATTTACCATACACATCGCTAAATCAAATAAGGCTTAGGTTTACAGCTTGTTATTTAGGGCACTCTAGAAAATTATAAAAGTTTTCAATCTAATCGATCAGATTATATTGATACTGTTACAGTTGTGTTGCACGATTCATTTTAAATAGCCAAAAAAGGTATACTAAAAAAATAATAATAATTTATTACTAATAATTAGCTTATTCATTGAAAAATTTTGATATATACATTTTTATTTATTTTCAAAATTTTCGCACGGTAGGTGTCCTACCTTATCAACACCTCATCTTGTCAGTCGTAGTCTGAACCTGGTAGTAGTAGTAGTTAGTAGCAGTAAACCTGGGCACAGTTGTTTTAAAATACACAGAAGATTAAAAGAAACTTTTATAAAAAAAAAATTGTTTATTTATTCAAATATAATTATAATAAAAATAAAAAAAAAACAATTATGTCACATCATAGTTATATGTAACTTCAATGTTACGTAAGTATTTCAAATTATTGTGACAAATATTTATCCTATTTTTATTAAAATATCTTAACTATACAACACAAAAGTTTTTATATCATAATACAATATAACCAGTAAAGTAATTTCAATAAAAAAAAAATAGAAGTACATTTAGTTGATATATTTTAAATAATGGCTATATACTGGTAGGTAACTGTTATTTAAAAATATAAGATTCATTAATTAGTGTTCGTAGAAATAATAATTTTTTTTTTTTATAGTACTAAACGACGCACAAATAGCTGTACTATTCATCATGGAGGTACATTTGAGACATCAGTATTTTCTGCGGCTCACCACGCTAACTTATTTTCTGCTGATACAGTAACAAATACAGTTGAAGTACTAGTTACAGTAATAGCAGCAGTAGAAGTACTTAGTAGCAGTAGACCTAGTAAGATACAGTTTTATTTATAATTTAAGAAATTAAAATACTATTTCAAATAAAAAATTGTCGTTCATTTAATTAAATACAAAATGATTTAAATAAATAAATGACTGTGTAACATCGTAGTTATAAGTATTTAAAATAATTTCAACAAACGTTTGTAGTATTTCTATTAAAAAATATTAACCATAAGAAACAAAAGTTTTTTTATCCTAATACGATATTTTATATAAAGTATGTTAGACACAAAAACGTAACAGAAGTGGTAGATTTTACTTTTTTTATAGTACTTACTGTTTTACGAAAATCTGTACTACTTATGCGGTAATATTTTAGGTGTCAGTTGCAAGTCACCAGCATTAAGCACTTTCCGCTGATTTAGCAGAAAATATAGTTTAAGTACTATATAGTTCGGTTGCAGAGTAAGTAGTTAAAGTAGTAGTACAAGTATTAGGCAGTAAAATTAGTGGTAGAAGAAAATTTATAATAAAAATAGTTGACGTACAGTAAAAATAAACACTGTGCAAATAGCTGTGATACTTATGCTGCGGTTATAATTGATATGTCGGGTATTTCTGCATCTTACTGGCATGACAAACTTTATGCTTGTACAGAAGCAAATAAAGTTTTAGAGTTGCAATTACAGAAATAGTTGTAAAAGTAGGAGTAGGTAAAACAAAGTATTATGAATACTACAAATTGTAACTACACTTATATTTGATCAATATACATCAAACAATTTTTACAGGTAAGTAACTGTGATTCAAATTAATAAGATTCGTTATTCAGCGTACGTAGTAGTAGCAGTAGATTATTTTTTTTGGTATAGTATTAAACAACATTAAAATAGTTGTACTACTCGTCATGCGTTTATATTGTAGGTGTCAGTATTTTCTGCAGCTTACCTTTCTTAAACACTTTCTGCTTATTCAGCAGCAACAAGTGTAGTTTAAGTACTAGTTACAGATACGGCAGTAGTGGAAGTAGTTAGTAGTAGTAGATGTCACAGTACAAATATTAGTTATTACAGAAATGGTTTAAGTATAATAGAATTAATCGCTGCACATAGCTGTGATTTTCATGCTGCGGTTATATTTTAGGTGCCAGTTTTTTCTGCAGCTTACTGGCGTTTAACATTTTTTGCTTATTCAGCAGCAAATTTTAGTTTAAGTAATAGTTGCATTTACAGCAGTAGTAGAGGTAGTAAGTAGCAATAGAAGTATAATTTATAACATAAATAATGGACATACAGTAGAAATAAACACTGCGCGAATAGCTGTGACATGCTGCGGTTATAATTTATATGTCGGGTATTTCTGCAGCTTACCGGCTAAACACACTTTATGCTCGTACAGAAGCCAATGTAATTCTTGTACTAGTTGTTGCAATTACAGAAATAGCAGTTAAAGCAGAACTAGTAGTAATAAGGAAAGATCAGTAGTTGTAGTAGCAGTAGTAGTTGTAAGTTTTTTGTTAGCTGAGATGAAACGTACAGCCATTAGAGAATATACACGGTAAATTATGTAGGAGTTTTTTTTGTATAATACATAATTATGTCTTTACACTTTTTTATTGCCTATTAATATTTAATTCCAAGATATTTGGCTTGGTAATTAACATCACAATTACTTATTATATTGATATAATTAAAGTGTTAATTATCTAGAAAGAGGTCATAGTCTATATATAAAAAAATTAAATACCCTCATTATTTATGTTATCGCCATAATATGAGGATAATTTCGATTAATTTTTATGACAAAAGTAAATTGTATTAGTTTTACGATTTTTTTTTTTTTTCTAAATTACATGGACCATAGTCCGTATGTGTCTATATACATACGTATGTAAGTATACGCATACATATGTTATACGTTGTCTGATTACAACTTTAATTAAATATTAATTTTAATTTGTAAAATCAAAGAGGATATTTAATTAAGAATATCGGGTTTGAGACCTGCGATAAGTGATTCAACCGAAAACGGGCCGTACGGATGAATCTTTCTTAGTCTTGAAAAAAAGACATCTTGCTTTGCACGTTCTTTCAATTAATCACATTGCCAAAATATCTGGTAAATAGTTAATGGACTTTGTTAACATTCGTATTGAACGTTTGCAATAATGTTGTGTCTAAACAAACTCACTTTCAGAAATGTGTGATTAGACTTTATTCTGTTTATACTGACCAATGCTTTTCTTGAGGTGCTGGAATTGAGACCAGCGAACCAGAGTTTGTTGTTTCTTTGAAAGAACGTTTGAAAATATTTAATTTAGATCCCTTGCTCTGTACTTAATATTCTTGTAGAAGTTTAGACTCGTGTCTCTTTTTAATTTCCGATTTAAATGAGATGACAGTGTCGGAGTAAGGAATAGATGTATTAAGACGGCATTCCTTTCTGAGCTGTCTCCCTGGCCTTTTTATCAGCCTCTTTTTTGCTTTGAATTCTGACATGGAATGGCACCCAAATAAGTTAAACATTTTTGCCTTCTAGGGAACATTTTATGTATAAATTTTTGGTATCTAGTATGAGAGTTGATAAACTACATTGGAGGGCTGAAAGAACGCTCAATGAGTCAGAGAAAATTCTGAAGTCTGATTTGTCATTTTGTCTAATAATACTAAGGGCCACGTATATGGCTGTGCATTCTGATGTAAAAATGGATACCATATTAGGTAACTAATGTGAAGAATTGAGGTGTTAATCTAGGCTATAACTAGCAAAGCATACTTGGTTTTGATCTTCTACTTCAATTCTTAAGCCATCTGTAAGTATGTCTGTGTAGTGCGGGGTATTAGTCTTGTTAAACGAGTTTTCAAAAGCCATATATGGGTCACGAGAATTAATTAATTTGTGGCCTGTAGTTAAGTCTAGCTGGATTGGAAACAAACTATTTGAATAAGGATTCAAGTACTGGGGAGGGATAGGGTGAGATTTTACGTTGGGATTGTATCGACATATATTCTTAAAGCAGTTTAGCAGTAAAGAGGGGTTCAAATTATATGTATAGTTAAAGTTTTTGGAAGTCCTTTTAAAATTAGTGATGTGATTGATTGTAGGATAAATTTTAATTGACAACGCTTTTAGAATAAATCTATAAGCCAGATATTCAGCCCTCAAGGAGCAATAAATGGTTCTTGTTTCAGCTAATATCACATTGATTGGGGTGTTAGCTTTTTATCCGAGTGCTATTCTGAGATATTTATTCTCGATTCTTTCGAATTTTTCAGTATGGCATTTTAAACAGGGAGAAGTGAAAAAAGACCCGTAGTCTAGTCTGGACCTGATCAGGGATTTGTAAAGGAGATGACCTGGACAAGTTATTCCTTGAAAAGTCGAAGTTTAAATTTATAAAAAAAAAATTTTTGTTTAATTATTTAAATACAATTATAATTTAAATATAATAACGACAAAAAATAGTAGTTACAAGTACTTTGAACTGTGTTAACTAATATTATTAGTATCTCCAATAAAATATTTTAAATATTCGGAAAAAAAGTTTTTCAATTAGAATACAATATTTAAAATAAAGTATTTTGAATACAAAAAATTTAAACTTAAATTTTATTAGGTCATTATATTTTAAATTATGTCCATAGGTAAATAATAGTTGTAATTGAATGAATAATATTTATTATTCAGCATAAGTGACCGTAGTAGTAGTAGTCGTAGTAGTAATAGTAGTAGTAGTAAATCTTTTTCTTTTTTATATAATTGAACGACGTACAAATAGCTGTACTACTCATTACGCGGTTATATTTTAGGTGCCGGTTTTTTCTGCAGTTTACTAGTGTAACACATTTTCTGCAAATACAGTTTGAGTACTTGTTACACTAACAGCAGTAATAGTAGTAGTAAAACCAGTAGTAGAAATAGCAGTTGACTTGAGCATAGTTGTATTTATTATTTGAAAAATTGAAGTACACACTTTATAAAAAAACAATTAATTGATTAATTAATTAATAACAACTGTAATTTAAATAAAATAACAATTATTTAAAATCGTAGTTATAAGTATTTAAAATTATTTGAAAAAATATTTGTAGTATTTAAGTATTAGTACGTTAGTTGTAGAAGTAGTAAGTAGTAATAGAAGTAACAGTAGAAAAGTTAAGTTATTACAGAAATAGTCGAGAAAATAGTTTAAGTATAGTAGGACGAAACGATGCGCGAATGATCTTTTTATTCTACAAACCATTACAAAATATTGATGAACTAATTATGTTTCTGATTTTTTATCGTTAACAAATCAGTTTTCATACGAATAAGCCCTGCTAATGAAAAGCTCCACTGCTTTTTAGTTTTACAATAATTACATCAATTCCTAGGCGAGGCAGTACTGGTGATAAGTAGCCGACCTGAATTTTAGTTTTGAATGGCGATTTAATTGTTTCTCAGGCAAACTGATGCCAGTGATGAATAGCTTAACTGTTTTTTAGTTTTGTACAACAATAAAATCAATTTTTGGGCGAGCAAATGCTGGCGATGAGTGGCCCAACTACGTATTAGTTTTTTATAGTGAATAAATTTATTATTGGGCAAGTGACTGCTGGCGATGAGAAGCCCAACTACGTGTTATTATTTTTTATAGTAAATAAATTGTTATTATTATTATTATTATTATTTTTATTTTTCGGGTGAGCGAGTCCTTGCAATGAGTAGCCCAACTATAGATTGGTTTTTATAAAAAAAAAATTTTTTTTCAGGCGAGCAAGTGGCGGTAATAAGCGAAGGGTAGCCCAACTATAGATTACTTTTTGTAGAAAACATATTTAATTTCAGGCTAGCAAGTTCCGTGGATGAGTATCTTAACTGTAGAAGAGTTTCTATAGAAAATAAATTAATTTTTAGGTGAGCAAGCGCTGTCGATGTATAGCCAACTATATATTAGTTTTTCATAGAAAATAAATTATTTTTTAGGTGAGTAGGCACTGGCGATGAGTAGCAAAACTATTTTCTTTGTATTTATAATACGTAAATTCTTCTGTGGGGAAGCAAGTACCGGAAACACGTAGTCAACCGTTCTTTTAGTCGCAGTAGCCGAGTTGGGTCCCGGAAAATTTATGACATCAATCTATAGCCGAGTTGGGTCCCTGGAATTTTATCAGACTGCCGAGTTGGGTCCCAGTCATTAAATGGACCTCTGTCTTATTAGTTTTTAATTGAGCGAGCTTATAAACACTAAAATTACTCCATCACACTTTGTCCACCCCTCAAATGTTGATGTTTGTGTTGAACACAACTTATCTAGGCGTCGGATTTTAATATTTATTTTGAATAAATACCCATGCATATATATGATAAATATACGAATAGAGGAGATTTCGTAGAATTTTAGGTACGAATGTTTGCTATTTATATTGTTAGTTTTGAAACTTCATTGTCAGTTGTCGACTTGGTCTTTACACTTTGCTTGCGACAGAATGATATAATATAATGCTTAAGTTTTGTGTCAGTGAAAAAAATAAAACGTCACTAAAATTAGAAAATTTTACATATTGATTCTATAAAAATTTAAAAGATGATATTGAACGATGGAAGTGTTGAGTATCGTCCTGTAATAGTTACTTAACAATTACGTCTCAAAAAATCGTACAAAATCCTACGGTACATAATCATGCACATATCAACGAAGCCACGATGAACAGGCGGCTTATCAGTAACTTTCTAAAACAAACAGCAGTTGACGACATTTCTACTTGCATATCAAAATTGATGTGTCTTTTAAAACATAGTGACGTACCAACAATAACGGTTCAAGATACTGCCATGATTAGAAAGAATATCGGAGTTGCCAAGCATGGTACATTTTCAAAATGACCGAAATCTATTTTAGAGTTCCACGGGTTTTTAGACAACTTACCAATCAATAAGAAAAATGATTACGTATTGGAAAATTATATTTCGCTCGATTCACTTATGTCCCCGACACTTTGGGCACGATTTTCATCCTCAATATGCCGAGCAACTAATGGATGTGAGGCATTACATTCAAAATTCAACAGCCAATTTTACACTCTAAAGCCAAATGTATTCATCTTTATTTAAGCTTTCAGAACTGTTCAAACAGAAGTTACTGTAACAATGCGAAGCACAAAAAACTCAAAAGTTACTCTAAATAAACAAAAATTTTTGAAAACGAAAATCTAATACTTTCAATATGTTTCGATAACTCGACTGCAATCAGGATGTTTCAAAATAATTTTTACCTGTACCATAACAGTAAATGAAAAAACGATTTATGATGGGTGTTACAAAAACATTTTTATAATTCATAACGAAATTTGCAAATACACAACATATTTTTTAACACGCCAGTATATTTTACTATACTGCCAGTCCAAAGCCTGGATAAAATATGACGGCAAAAAGTTGTGTTTATAAACTAGATCAATTGAATACGAATAAATCAGAGGTCCATTTAATGGTTGGGACCCAATTCAGCAGTCTGATAAGATATCCGAGACCCAACTCAGCAGTCTTACAAAATGCCCGGGACCCAATTCGGCATTTTTCTTATCTTGGGACCCAATTCGGCATCAGCCCTTTTAATTTTTAGTATGATTTCAGTTAAGCAAGCGCTGACGATGGGTTATTCATAATTGTATTGAAATTTATTGTTTCTATATATTTTATCACAGCATAAGCGTATATGCCTGCACTGTCTAGTTGTAAGTTTTTGTAGCATGTTAAAATTCTCTTTCTATATATTTTCTGAAAAGGTAATTGAAGATTTGTAACTTTGCAGGATTATGATTTTCAATTATTATGACATTTTAATGGGATACAACATAAGTTATATGAACATGCGATATTTTTAATTGCTCTCATGAAATATAATTATCTAACTTACAAACAGATTTGCAAAAAAAGCAAGAAAAGTGTTTGTAAAATATAATAATGTTTTTTTAACAACCAGATTTTAATTAAAATTATAAAACCTGATCTGTTCCGTCCATCAACAGTCACAAATTTACTTTTTTATTTTAATTGCAGTGGATTCATCATTGTCCTTAAGGGGATCATAAAGGTAAAATTTACCATAGTAATTTACTTCACCATTTTCTGTCAGTAACTTCTATGTTTTTGGTTATTTAGTAAAGAGCAGATTTATAATAAGCAAAGCCCAAAATTATATGCCCCAGATACCATCATTATTTGTTATCATACTAAGTTTGGAATGAACTTGTGAGTGCCATAAAATTTTTTTTTCCGCCTTCTAACCTCAAAATAGCACCTTCGCAGCTTGATTTTGGGTTCTCAGGCGGAAAAATAGTATACGAAACTCGTTCGAAAAGGCTTCTTTACGAACCTCGTTACGGCCCTCGCCTTCAACTCGTGCCATAAACCTCTCGGTTCGTAAATCGAAGCCTTTGCAAACTCGTACGTAATAATACTATAACTGAATTTTTTTTTGTTTCGGTGCAAACATTTTTCAAGTTGTCATTCACGAGTTCACTGTAAACTTTGTATAGTTATAGATAATAATGGTATCTAGGGCATATTTAATTCCTTCATATTAAATTTATGTATTGTTGCATTGATTGTAAAAATCATTAAATTTTCAATTAAAACTGAGTGATTGCGATAACGTTCACATAATTGTTAAGAGAGTCTTACACCACCTTGACAAATAAAAAATCAAGCATTTAAATGAGGTTCACAATCTCATATTAAGACTCCCAGTCTGCTTTGTAATTTTTCATGCCACATAGCAAAAAAGTTTACATATTAAATATTGTTTCCGTTGACTTCGTCTGTACTACTTTTTTGGAGGCAAAACAATTACATTCCCTTAAAGCAGGAAGGACGTCATCATCAACTTCTACTTTATTTGTCTACGTATCACTAAGGCTAAAGTAAACGATCGTTAACTTGGACATCTCCTGAAATCAATATTAGGCGCAGAAAATGCTAACAAGGAATAAGTGACTCTCATCTTTATAGACCTAAGTAAGAAATATCATCAGTTTTCCTCGCTCCTATATTATGTTGTGAAATGTGCCAAAAACAGATTGTCCAAAACAACTTATTAAATACTACTAAGTAGCAGTGGAATTAATGATCTTGCTCATCCATTAATTAATTTAATAACTATACATAAAAAAAAAAAAAAAAACAGTCAAGCTACTCATCACTGGCGCTTGTTTGCTCAAAACCAAATTTATTTTCTATAAAAAAACAAATGTATAGCTATGCTACTCATCACCGGTACTTGCTCACCTGAAAATTAATTTATTTTCCATAAAAACTAATCTATAGTTGGGCTACTTATCGCCGGCTCTTTCTTGCCCAAAGATAAATTCATTTTCTATCAAAACCGAATTTATAGTTTGGCTACTCGTCACCAGTACTTGCTGGCTTATAAAATTCCTTTATTTATCCTAATAATGAGAAAAATATAAGCTATTCATCGCCGGCACTTGCTCGCCTGAAAATGAAATTATTTTCCATAGAAACTCTTCTACAGTAAGGCTACTTGTCGCCTGCATTTGCTCGTCTGAAAATCAATTTGTTTTCTATAAAAAATAATCTACACCTGGGCTACTCATAGCCGGTGCTTGCTCGCCTGAAAATTAACTTACTTTCTATAAGAAACTGATACACAGTTAAGCTACTCATTGCCAGTACTGGCTCACCTGAAAGTTAATTTATTTTCTATAAAAACTAAACTATAGTTGGGCTATTTATAGCCAGTGCTTGTTCGCTCAAATATAATTTTATTTCATTTAAAAAAATAATACGTTGTTGGGCTACTCGTTGTCAGTAATCGGTCATCTAAAAATGAATTCATTCACCTTAAAAATACTAATCCGCAGTTAGGCTACATATCGCCAGCGCTTGATCGCTTAAAAATTCATTTACTTTCTATAAGAAACTGACAAACAGTTAAGCTACTCATCGGAAGGTCTTGCTTGCTTGGAAAATTAATTAATTTATTATACATAAAAAAAAAAATTAAGCTACTCATCGCCGGCGCTCGCTCACCTTAAAACTAATTTACTTGCTGTAAGAAACTGACATGTAGGAAAGCTACTCATTGCCAGTACTTACTCGCCTGAAAATTAATTTTTTTCCTTTTAAAACTAATCTATAATTAAGCTACTCTTCGCCAGCACTTGTCACCTAAAAATGTATTTATTCTCTATAAAAAATATTAATACGAAGTTAGGCTACTCATTGCCAGCACTTGCTTGCTCAAGATTTGATTTAATTATAATACATTAAAAGAACTAAAAAATGTTTGCGCTTCTCTTCGCCGTCACTTGCTGGCCCAAGAATTTAACACCAGCATCTGTTTGTCTGAGAATTAATTTAATTAAATTCCAATGAGAACTAAAAATAAGGTGGGCTTCTTATCGCCAGTACTTTCTCGCCGAGAAATTGATTTAATTATTGTAAAGCTAAAAAGCAGTGGAGCTTTCCATTAGCAGGGTTTGTTTGTCTAAAAATTAATTTACTTACTATTAAAAATTAGGAACACAGTCAATTGATCAACATTTTGTAATAGATTTTAGAATAAAAAGATCATCAGCACAGCGTTTAGTCCTACTATACTTAAACTATTTTTATAATAACTTATATTTTTACTGTTAACTTCTACTACTACTCCTACAGCTAAATCTCTTGATAGAACTCAAACTACATTTGCTGATGAATAAGCAGAAAGTTTCAAACGCCGGTAACCTGCAAAAAAAACCAACACCAAAATTACAACCGCATGACGAATAGTCCAGCTATATAGAATGTGTTAATAAAAATACTACAAACATTTTTTCAAATAATTTGAAATACTTATAACTACAATTTTACTTGATCGTTATTCAATTTAAATTACATTCGTATATAATTAAGTAATTAAATTTTTTTTTAAGTTGTACATCAATTTTTTAAATAATAAATACAATTATGCTCAGGTCAACTGTTACTTTTACAACTGCTTTTACTACTACTACTATTACTGCTGTTAGTGTGGCAAGTACTCAAACAATGTTTGCCGCTGTATTAACAAAAAGTGTTGAACGCCTGTAAGCTGCAGAAAGAACCTACACCTAAAATACAACCGCAAAACGAATAGTACAGCTATGTAGAATGTTTTAATGAATATACTACAAACATTTTTCTAAATAATTTGAAATACTTATAACTACGATTTTTCTTATTGGTTATAAAATTTAAACTAGATTTGTGTTTAATTAAATAATTAATTTTTCTTATAAAAGTGTACATCAATTTCTTAAATAATAAATACAACTACGCTCAGGTCAACTGTTACTTTAACAACTGCAATTACTACTACTACTACGGCTGTTAGTGTAACAAGTACTCAAACTGTATTTGCTGCTCTATGGCTAGAAAATGTGTTACTCTAGTAAACTGCAGATAATACTGACACCTTAAATATAAGTGCATAATAAGTGGTGCAGCTATTTGTACGTCAATTAATCCTATTAAAAAAAAAAAAAAAAAATTACGATTGCTTATGCTTAATAATAAATCTTATGAAATCAATTAACTGCAACTTACCTGTAGACATTATTTAAAATGTAATGACCTACTGAAATTATAGTTGAATTTTTTTGTATTCAAAGTACTTTGTTTTGAACATTGCATTATGATTTAAGAACTTTTGTTCCGGATATTTTACGTATTTTGTTGGAGATACTATAAATATCCGTTATAACAATTTTTAATACTTGTAACTACGATTTTTTATAATGATTATTATATTTGAATTATAATTGTGTTCAAATATTTGAACAACCTTTTTTTTATAACAGTGTGTTTTAATTTTTCAAATAATAACTTGTCTAGGTCTTCTGCTATTTCTACCTTCTACTGCTACTACAACTACTAATCTTTCCTTATTACTACTAGTTCTGCTTTAACTACTATTTCTGTAATTGCAACAACTAGTACAAGAATTACATTGGCTTCTGTACGAGCATAAAGTGTGTTTAGCCGGTAAGCTGCAGAAATACCCGACATATAAATTATAACCGCAGCATGTCACAGCTATTCGCGCAGTGTTTATTTCTACTGTATGTCCATTATTTATGTTATAAATTATACTTCTTTTGCTACTTACTACCTCTACTACTGCTGTAAATGCAACTATTACTTAAACTAAAATTTGCTGCTGAATAAGCAAAAAATGTTAAACGCCAGTAAGCTGCAGAAAAAACTGGCACCTAAAATATAACCGCAGCATGAAAATCACAGCTATGTGCAGCGATTAATTCTATTATACTTAAACCATTTCTGTAATAACTAATATTTGTACTGTGACATCTACTACTACTAACTACTTCCACTACTGCCGTATCTGTAACTAGTACTTAAACTACACTTGTTGCTACTGAATAAGCAGAAAGTGTTTAAGAAAGGTAAGCTGCAGAAAATACTGACACCTACAATATAAACACATGACGAGTAGTACAACTATTTTAATGTTGTTTAATACTATACCAAAAAAAATAATCTACTGCTACTACTACGTACGCTGAATAACGAATCTTATTAATTTGAATCACAGTTACTTACCTGTAAAAATTGTTTGATATATATTGATCAAATATAAGTGTAGTTACAATTTGTAGTATTCATAATACTTTGTTTTAAATATTGTATTTGACATGAAGTGATTAGATTTAAAAACTTTTGTTTTGTATTTTTCAAATGTTGAAACGAAAATATTTTAAATTTTCGTTAGAATAATTTGAGATACTTGCTACTACTGTATAATAGTTAGCTTATTTTAAATACAATTGTATTTAGTTACTTTAGTTATAATGTTCTTTGTTATGCAACTTTGTCTTTATTATTCAAATTATAAATAAATCTTTGCCCACATCTTTTGCTACTTCTACTACTACTACTGCGACAAATCGTTCTACTACTACTCCTACTTTTACAACTATTTCTGTAATTGCAACTCTAAAACTTTATTTGCTTCTGTACAAGCATAAAGTTTGTCATGCCAGTAAGATGCAGAAATACCCGACATATCAATTATAACCGCAGCATAAGTATCACAGCTATTTGCACAGTGTTTATTTCTACTGTACGTCAACTATTTTTATTATAAATTTTCTTCTACCACTAATTTTACTGCCTAATACTTGTACTACTACTTTAACTACTTACTCTGCAACCGAACTATATAGTACTTAAACTATATTTTCTGCTAAATCAGCGGAAAGTGCTTAATGCTGGTGACTTGCAACTGACACCTAAAATATTATCGCACAAGTAGTACAGATTTTCGTACAACAGTAAGTACTATAAAAAAAGTAAAATCTACCACTTCTGTTACGTTTTTGTGTCTAACATACTTTATATAAAATATCGTATTAGGATAAAAAAACTTTTGTTTCTTATGGTTAATATTTTTTAATAGAAATACTACAAACGTTGGTTGAAATTATTTTAAATACTTGTAACTACGATGTTACACAGTCATTTATTTATTTAAATCATATTGTATTTAATTAAATGAACGACAATTTTTTATTTAAAATAGTATTTTAACTTCTTAAATTATAAATAAAACTGTATCTTACTAGGTCTACTGCTACTAAGTACTTCTACTGCTGCTATTACTGTAACTGGTACTTCAACTGTATTTGTTACTGTATCAGCAGAAAATAAGTTAGCGTGGTGAGCCGCAGAAAATACTGATGTCTCAAATGTACCTCCATGATGAATAGTACAGCTATTTGTGCGTCGTTTAGTACTATAAAAAAAAAAAAAATTATTATTTCTACGTACACTAATTAATGAATCTTATATTTTTAAATAACAGTTACCTACCAGTATATAGCCATTATTTAAAATATATCAACTAAATACACTTCTATTTTTGTTTTATTGAAATTACTTTACTGGTTATATTGTATTATGATATAAAAACTTTTGTGTTGTATAGTTAAGATATTTTAATAAAAATAGGATAAATATTTGTCACAATAATTTGAAATACTTACGTAACATCGAAGTTACATATAACTATGATGTGACATAATTGTTTTTTTTTAATTTTTACTATAATTATATTTGAATAAATAAACAATTTTTTTTTTATAAAAGTTTCTTTTAATCTTCTGTGTATATTAAAACAACTGTGCCCAGGTTTACTGCTACTAACTACTACTACTACCACTGCTATAACTGCAACTTGTACTCAAATTATATTTGCTGCTGAATGAGCAGAAAGGGTTTAACGGCGGTAAGCTGCAGAAAATAATGACACCTATAATATGAACGCATGATGAGTAGTACAGCTATTTGTACGTCTTTTATAACTATAGAAGAAAAAATCCACTAATACTACTACTGTTACTACTTTTTCTGTATTATGAATTACAGTTATTTAAATTACACGCACTTACTGTATGGTTACAATAGTAGGGCTATTATAATACACAATTTTTTCGTTTACTAATTCTTTGATTTAGTTTTTTGAAATATTATTCTTATAATTTGAAAATTCAAGACCACAAAACAAGAAGTTAAAAATGGCATTGGATTCCTTGTTACAATTAGTTTTTTAGTAACCAGTATTATTTTTATTTTTATTACATTATAATCATTTCTATCATTTCTACTATCATAATTACTATTATAATTATTTAATATATTTATTATTATTACTATTATTTTTATTTTTATTGATATTATCAGTATTATTACTGTTGTTGTTATTCTTGTTATTTTTTGTTATTATTATTATTATTATTATTATTATCATTGTTATTTAATTTTCATCATTGTTATTATTACTATTATTATTATTATAGGCATTCTTAATGTTTTTATTATTATTGGCATTATTAATGTTTCTATTCTTGTTATTTATATTATTATTATTAATGCTATTATTTTTATTATAGACGTTTACTCATTTTTGTACTGAAATAGCAAGTTTAAAAATGACAAAACTATTTTTTATTATTCATAAAAATTTGAATTTAATTATGTGTTTTTAACGACACATTAGGTGTGTACACATCATATTTTAATATAACTTGCAACGGCTTTACTATCACTTAATTGTTTTTTTTTTTGTTCCAAAACTGTAATTTAAATTATGGCGCTTTAGGACGGGAACGGTTGGGACTTGGGAACTGGAATCGGAGATGCAAGGTGCTACCAACTTAAACCTTGCATCCTCGGAAAAAATATTCTGTCTTCGAGCGCTGGTCTGAACGTAGACTGCGGGGATATTACGTGCCGCTTGCGCTGCTTCTCGCTCTGACCGAGAGCAGCAGCACCTACTGTGATGTACTGACAAAAGACATGTATACAATGGCAATATAAAATGGTTGTGCAAGTTGCAATGCGAAAAAAAAACTCAAAAAATGTAGTTTTTTTCTAGTTTTCTACTATTATTTTATAATTGCCCATCAAAATCTTTTTTTTATTTTTATCGCATAGGTAGATGATATTTGGTCCATCATTTAGATATTGATAATTTTATTATTGACCTTTTAACGTGAAGTCTTACGAGAATCAGTACTGTTCTGATACATAACCTACAATACCTGGATAATCGATGTCAAGATTTGATTGAAAATTTTTTTTTAAAATAGCTAAAAACTTGTTGATTACGTAACTATAGTCTCATCTTCACTCATGGCTCATGGAATGAGCAATAAATTAGTGAATAAAATAATTCTCCTTCGACAGCTACCGTTAGTATGTCGCGTTATATCTGTATATATTTATAGTCATGCAGGTTACAGTACTGCTGATATTATGCATCAAAAAGGTTAGGTACGAGTAAACTCTCTTAAGGTAGCTCCCTTGCAAAAACCTGCGGAATGAAATATGTTTCATTCAATAGATTTTGATCTACTGAATCCAACGGTGTCCATGTTTATATCCCAAGTGGAGGAAAATCTCGAAATATTTCAGCTCAAAGTTGAATTGTTTAACACGATCTGAAAAACCAAAAAATCAGCTTTACAGGCAATTCCCAAATCACAATAAAAGACCTGAGCGGACAAATCATTATTATTCTTATTCACCAACTACCAATTTTTGTTCATAAGAACACCGTAAATTGTTTAAAAAGTTAAAACTATACATTAGCTTCTACTATCGCAGGACACATTATTATTTCTTATTTCGTTTCAAATTATCAGCACCGAACCTGTGTACGCTACATGAGTATACGTGTGTCAGTTAATGAGATAATTTATGAAATTATATCTACAAAAACTGCGCATTTTGCGAACGCCATGTTGAGGGAAATAAATTAAAAAAAATATTAATAACGGAATAATAATAGTAAAAATAATAATAATAATAATAATAATAATAATAATAATAATAATAATAATGATGATGATGATGATAATAATGCATAGACCGACTGCAGAAACACAAAATATACAGGCTCATAAAATTTGCTAGTTAAGAGGCTAATTTTAGATGAAATTCCTTACAGTATCTTCCCTGGTTTCTTGAGTTTATTTGGTACTAAGAAATATACCTTTAAAATAGTGATGATTAAATATACAGGAATGATTTTTGCCTTATCTGGTGGCGCATGTCGCCAGGGCAAGCACCAGGCCCAAGGAACCTGCGAAGCTGGGCCCACAGGACTCCTTGTGATTGCCCTAGATGGATGCGCACCGGGTGCGAACCATACTTTTTCTACCCAGGGCACACCCAACCCCCTAAAATGTCACAGGTAGGACGATATACTTGAAATACGATTTTATGCGAAAAATGCAAAAAATCGTGTTTTTCAATTATATCTTTAAGCCAATCAAAAAAAGTGATATTAGATTTTGTGTAAACTTGTTTACTGCTTTCTTTGGAGAAATGACTGAGGTCTCTTTGAGAATTTGATTATTCCTAATAATCCAGGGAATACCTTAAGATCTGCACACTAGACGCATAAATTTTTCTTCCAGCAGTCAAAGTTTTGTAGAGATCCCCCAGATTAGTGTGACGTAAGTGCATATGCTCCTGATACGTAGCTTGGTTTGGTGGAAAATTTCTTGTTTATAAAAATCGATTTTAGGGCCACAAAAGCTGCTCTCTCCTTAAGTTGGACACTGGAGATTTGTTGAGACCACGTAAGGCGGTTGTCAAATATGACTTCCAGATAATTAGCAGAGCGACTCCACTTGATTGTATGCGAGTTTACGATGATGTTGGGTGGCTCTTTTCTTCTTTTTGACAAGAAGAGTGCAAGCGTTTTGGTTTCATTTAGGTCCAGTCTCCAGAACATGTACCAATGAACTAGGATCTTGTGTGCTTGTTGAGTTTTCCAGAGCATTGGGTGATAACTTCTGAAGAATAGAGTAGGGTGACGGTCTGCATATTCAGCGGATATTATACCTTGGGTGTGCAGAATGTCAAGGGAGAATATCTTAAAGAGCAGCGGTGATAATTTTACTCTTTGCGGGACGCCTGCTAAAATGGTTCGGGGCGTGGAGATTGAATTTCTAATTTTAGCCTGGAAGCTTCTCTCTGATAAGCAGTACTTAACAATTTTGATAAGATAGTGCAAAACACTGAGATTTATTGTCTTGTAGATGAGCCCAGCGTGCCATACTCTGTCAAAAGCCTGACGGACGTCGAGGAGAACCATGGCAGTGTGATGTTTTTTATTCAGCTTTTCAGCAATGTATTCAGTTACTCTGAGTTGTTGATGGCAAGTACTATGACATTCCCTGAATCCGCACTAGGTGTCAGGGATAATATTGTTGAGTTGGATGTGAGCCTCAATGCGACTTAGTACCGCAAATTCGGCTAGTTTACCTACATTTGATAGTAGGCTTATGGGCCGTGAACCGTCAGTTAAAGAGAAAGGTTTGCTTGGCTTTGGGATAAATACAATTATCGCTTTCTTCCAAGCTGGTGGAAAATGTTGGAGTCTCATGACTGCGTTAATTATATTGGAGATGGCCATGATTCGCTTCCTTAGTAGGATCTTTAGAGTCAAGCTACGGATTCTATCCCAGCCAGGGGCTTTCTTGTTTTTTAATCTACATATAAGAATACGCATTTCGGTGGGTGATGTAGGCAGAAAGACTGATGCCGTTGGGAGCAAGCATTCGGCTTGCTCGGTGATGATAGTATGATCTTTAATGAAGTCTACAAAGGGTTTGATGAGCATTGGATTTCGAGTGCATCTGCAAAAGCCTTAACTTTTTTAGAGTAAAAAGTATCGGCATGTAGTCCTACTTTTAGAGGTGATAAAACTGAGCGCCACTTTTTTAGGGACCTCACTATTTTCCAAGCCCTTTTTTGGCTTGTTTCGGCTTCTTCAATGTTACTTTTAAGAATCAGGTAGTTTAACTACTTGAAACGAGTTTAAATTTCTCTTTGTAGAGCGTTTACTTTTGGTCTTCAATTCTGGTGTTCTGAAGTGCTGCCAGTTTCTGCGTACTTTATTTTTTGTCTTGATAAGAGTGTGGATATACTTTGGTAGATTATTGTGATTCTTTGTTACTGGTTATGTAATAGTCGAGTGCTTGATGGCTGAGATTAGGCACGCGGTTAGGGCTTAACCAGCTTCATCTAGTTCAGTGGTGTCTTTGGTTATTGAGCAGTGAAAATCTGCTGTTTCCAATATACATTGAAGAAGTTCTCTATCCATTTTGTTGACTATGGAGCATCTTATAACCACTATTCACTATCTTTGATTGCTGGTAGTTTCAATTTTACCTAGACGCCATCGAGCAGATTATACTAAACTAAAGCGCAAAGCTTGCTTATTTGATGGTATCAAAGATTTGATTTTGAAGGTATCAAAACTGTTACAAGTAATGGTGTATATTATTGAAGCTATGTCCGCACCGGAAAGAAGAAAAAAAAAAAAGTTAGATTGGCTTGATAATTTTTAACCACTAAATTTCATTCTATATTGAAAAAAATATTTTTACGCGCGGCAAATTTGGGCCAAATGTCTAATGTCGAGATTTTAACCACGCTTATAGAGGACCAAATAATAGCACAGGCAGACTCGAACTCTCTAGCCACCCGGTCGACCGTTCAAGAGTTAACACAAACTGTGTCCTCACGTCGCACAGTGGGCAAAATCGGGTTTTTTTTTCTCTAAATCGTAAATCTCCAGAACGGAGAAAGATAGAACGATAAAACTTTTCGGAGCTCGTAGCTTATTGAACTAGGAATAGAGAAAAACTATAGTCAACACTGGCGAGTTATTTCCTAACCTACAAAAACTGCTGAAATCACGTGAAAAAAATCCTTTTTTTAATTCAAAACGTAAATCCATTAGACAAATAAATATAGAACCATAAAACTTCTTGGAGCTAGTAGCTCCAGTATCAAGGAATAGAGAAAAATCATTAGAAATATTTTTTAGATATTTCTTAACCTACAAAACTGTTGGAATCACGTGAAAAGTTGTTATTTTTTCAATGAAAATCGTAAATCTCTCAAGCACATGAATATAGTACCATGAAACTTATTGTAGCTAGTGAATCCTGTATATAGCAATACAGAAAAATTACTAGAAATATTTTCCAGATGTTTCCTAACCTATAAAACTGTTGGAATCACGTGAAAAGTTGTTATTTTTTCAATTTAAAACGTAAATCTATTAGACAAATAAATATAGAACCATAAAACTTCTTGAAGCTAGTAGCTCCAGTATCAAGGAATAGAGAAAAATCATTAGAAATATTTTTCAGATATTTCTTAACCTACAAAACTGTTGGGATCCTGTGAAAAAATGGCTTATTTTATAAAAAAAATCGGGAAAATCATTAACAAATGAATCTACAATGTAAATTTTTGGAGCATACTATTTATATAATAATAAAAAGGAAGATTTCTGACACTTTTTTTAGCTTTTCCCTAACCAAACATGTTCTCTAGAATTACGAGCAATAGAATATATTTTTTACATAAAATTAAATCTACTTTTAATTACTTATGGTATGATAATAAAATCTCTGGGAGCTTGTAGTTTATAAAAATAAACATGTAATAAAATTTTTACATGTACAAGAAATGCGTCATCTAAGATCTAATAACTGCAAAAAACAGAGACAAAGTCTTTCCTTCATTTTAAATTATGCAATTCCAGAACGTAGAAAACGTTGGATTTAATGGAAATATTCTTGCAACTTGGCAATTATGAATAAACAACTTATGCAGAGATGGGCTCATCCTAGCCCAAGAATAAATCTCATAATACATGCTATAAGTTTTCAGACAAAATTCTTCAAGTACATCTAATTTAATGGCACATTTGTTTCTAAATACTGATACTATTGTCGCTATGTTATTAATTAATTCATTGTCGACTTCTAAAGCTTCTGAAAAAGCTTTTGGATCGCTGAGACAGCGTCTTGCAACGTTACCGTTGTCCGTAGTTCCGAAACCTTGTAGCACTTGGTCGACTCTCACTTTAAAACGATCATAAATACGATCCTGTATATAAGTTTTCCGTTTTTGGAATGAATCTGCAACAGAAATGATTGCATTCTTATATTAAATTATTGCCTAAAATTACATTTTGTCACATAGTATTTTTCTTTATACGTAACGCAAACTATGTTACTAATGGCTACTGAGTATGTAACTGAGTTTGAAGTTTTATATAATAATAATGAAGTATACATATTGAAAGGTACAGACCTGATACCTAAATGGTAACTTAATAATAAAAAACAAAAAATAAGGAGAATGTTTTAAATTTAATCATCCTACTTTTAAAAATTAAAAAACTAACAATTTAAAGAAATAGACTTATTGTTTTTTTTCATGAAGCAGGAAATCATAAATAAATAAATTGTACTTATTTCTATTACTATCATAATTATAATGTATATATTTTTTTAATTACATTTTTCATTCAACTGAAATACAGCCACAATAATTGTAATTATGGTCACGTTCTAGAATTTTCGATTCAAGTCATACTTTACTTTGTATTCTCAAAATAAATTTCATGCAAATCTTTGTTGTTACTAATTTTTTAATGTAATATTTATTTTTATTAAATATATAGCAAACGCTCATTTTAAAAAAGAACACAGAATGTTTACGATTTTACAAAAAAAAAGAAAAAAATGAAAATAATATCACATGCACGCAGTTTTGATTTAATACAATTTTGTTACCTTTTAAATTTTTTGTTACGTTTCATACATTTGAACCATTTTTGTATGACAACTGTAGGCAGTGCTTAAATGCCCTTATTGTAACGTGTAGCAGCCCTAAACCATACTGTAAAGATGATTCATTCGGTAAAAAACCATTATCCAAATTAGAAAATTGATGAGACGTTTGGAGATACATTGGACACGAATTAGATGATTTATTCCCAACGATAATGTTCAGACACTTACCATCAAATAATGTCATATCAACATTAAATGCAAGTGTCGCTTTTTTCCATTTGATAGAATTAATTCGCAAGATGTCTGTTCATTTATTTCCTTTCTCAATCTATGAAACTCGCATTGTATAGATATTTCATTTTCTTTTTCAAATAAAATTCATAGTGGGCGGCAATATTTTATACTTTGTGGCGCGGGATTGAGCCACAAAACATTTTTTGTTATAATATCCCGCAATTAAATCACAACCATACTTGTGACAAAAAGACATTCTTGAGAACTTTTGTTTTCCTCACAGCTATCTGTACTTCCCTGATGTGGATTCAAATGTCCTCCAGAACTATCGAACCCCACGGTTACTCTCAATTCTAAGTTCTGCAAAACTTTCTCTTCAAATTCTAATGCTACACACTCACATGATCTCTCAGCTGTTTTTTCGAGCATCGATTTAAGTGGTACTGTAATTTCTCTACTTGTTTTAACGGAGTACTGAGAAGGTCGACATAGATTCATTTCAGTCTTTATATTATAATAGGAAGGATAAATGTTACAATTTCTTGATTGGCAATCTCTTACTAATGCTATCCATGTATGCTTATTATAATCATTATTAAAGTAAAATTCTAAAGCTGTGGTATTGCTATGAGGTACCATTTCTTTCGTTGTTGTTAGTTCACTTGGTTTGTTCTTAGACATTTTGTCACTCAATCTTTTAGCTATTGTTACAGTATTACTTTCATAGCTACTCAGTAATTCATGAACTTTCCGATAAACGGTTGATGTTTTATAGTTCTCAATAATATGTTTTCTCCCAGTGTTTATACTTTTTTTACTCTTTTTCTTAGGTCTGCCGCCTTTATTTGTATTTTCGTTACGTTTCGACGACTCATTTTCCATACTATAAATAATATCAGGGGTATTCATATATGCATTTCAGTAAGTGTATAAATGTGTACGTGTATTACCATGAATATTACAAAAATAAATAAACAATTAAAAAAGTTTTAATAATATAAACGTATGTGTACCTACACATATGTGAGCAAATCCCAGGAACTTTCATTTTTTGTGTCCCTGAAAAATTATTGGACAAAATCCCTCCTTTATTCTAACTCTTAAAATGTAGTTTCGATATATATAGGTATTATTATATGTAGAAAATCCAACAACAGGTATTACGTGGCTTTTATTATTTAAATAGAGTACGTAAAAGCGACAATAGTGGTCAAAACGCTGAATTTTAGATGACTATTATAAAAAATCGTTTCTTTGATATGCTGTACCTTTTGGAGCATAGCTCTAAATCACTCAAAATTTTGTTCAGAGTTAACTGTTAATGTTAATTTTGAAAATTACTCATGATTTTAGGTGTGCTTTTAATTGAAAAAGGGAGTTGTGGAGGCTTAAAGTAGTGTCCCCACATTTGAAAGAAAAAAGGATTTTTTGATATTTCGTTGTGGTATATTTAGAGCATTTGATGAATTACTTACAAAAAAATTTTCCTTTGAACTAGACTCAAAAATACAGTAAGTTTTTTTAAGTACTTTCTAAAAACCATTGTTAATCACTAAGTTTAATGAGAATAGTATATAACCAGGTCCTTAAATAGATCTAAGATATGCAACACAATAACTGTATTTGCTAAAAAAAAGTACTTTTTTTATTAAATTATAATTCCTTCTTTTTTTAAAAAACGATTTCAGAAAAATTGACGAGAGATCTTTTACTTCTCAAAATAGCTAAATTAAAAAACAAATTGTCTGAACCGAAATTCTGAAAAGTTTTTTAATTTTTAATTTAGAGTGTGCCATACAATGTTTAATTTTGAAGTTCGAAAAATTCGTTTCATTTCCCAAAGCAATTTCAGAAAAATTAACAGGAGACTTTTTCTTTTTAAAATAAGCCAAATAAAAAAACCGAAAAATTGTCCGAAACTAAATAGTTCTACAGTTTTTTGTTTGTTTAAATAATTACGAATATGTTTTGGAGCATTTAATAAAAAACGATGAGAATAAGTTTATTTATTTCCGGACTTCATCATGGGATTTTACACCAAATTTAATGAGTGTGCTCCAAAAATTATTTACTTTTATTTTTTTGCCTCAAATTGAAATGATTCCATGATTTGCTCATATAAATGTGTAGGTGTTTTTAAATTTATACACACACAGGAGCGCGTGCGCGCGCACACATACACACATTTATATGATTGATATATAGACAACATATAATATTTGATAAATAAACAAAGAAACTATGGAGAAATAGTAGTTGTCATAAAAGTAGTAAATTTTCGGTACGTTTCAAGTTATTGCATTAATCTTTTAGTCTACCCTCAATGAGTTTTAAAATTTTTCTTTGTCACTCGATGTCCAGATTTATCCACATCACTTTTATTGCAACGACTTCCCGTTTGGTAACCACATAATCGAAAATAAAATAACCAAAATTTAACAAACAATCGTTAATAAAAATTAATCTCCATCAGGTTACGAAAAACACTTTTGTACAGCGTCCTAATGAAGTTAAAACGCATCAAAAAATTAATTCTATGGTTCAATAACGGTTACAGGAACATAAAAGCGAGACTAAATTAATTAAGATGACTGGAGAGTACATTTACATTAATAATATTTGCGTCTTGTTATGGAGTCAATAAATTTGTTCTGCTGTAACAATAGATTATGTTTACGTCTATTACTGTAAGTCGTGCCTGTACTTACAATATGTCATTGTAGATCGATGTGTTTGTATTTACTTTATTATCTTGGGAAATGCACAAACAGTATTTTATTCTTACAACTTTAACGTTTACCATCAATAAACACCTGTACAATTTGTATTTATTGAAAAAATCTCCACAACCATAAGTCCACGAAAATCCTAAAACTTAGCACTATCACGTTATCAGATTGTGCCAATGCAGTATCACACGGCAAATACATGTACACATTTATTTTTGAAGCATCATAAACTTTAATATATGTTACCTTATGAAAATATATTGAAAATATAAATGAATATATATATATATATATATATATAAATGTATATGTATAAACATCATTCCAGGAATAATACTTTTATTCGTAATAAATGTAGATTAAAAATATATACCATATATATCAATAAAGATATATAATAATAGTTATATGTCGAGTGCTTACTAACAATTTTGTCGTATATCGTACTGGTTCGATGATAAAAAAAATACGTAAGCTTTAGCCCAAATTTATGAAAAACTTACTGCATGACCATGAAATAATTAAATTGACTCATACTATGTGTTCTGAAACTATTTCAATTACGTATTTTGTGACTAGTAATAAGTTTTATCGTCTATGCGTCTGTACATTAGTGTATATATAAGTATCATTGCGATCTAGTCATTAGAACTATTAAACAATAAAGTGCGTTTTTAAAATAATACAAGAAACAAATATTAATTTCATGCCCGTTAAGGTAATATAATAAATCATCCTTTAGTAAATGTCTTTGAAACCAAATGATTGAAAGTTACATAAAATAAATACACCGTTCAGGGTTGTTAAAATACCTGAAATTTCGGAACCAGACTACACGGTATCAAGTACTGTATACCTTTAAAACTTATTATTTAAAATAATCTGCAGAAACAATCTCATAAATGCAATAAACGTATTTCTCCATCTATTGTCTATTGAGAATCAAATGTAGTGCATCTCTATTTGTTGAATAATTATTAGTTTACAATTTGAAATTAACAAGTTATTTTAACGCTAGAGTTTTATAATTACTTGGAAGATAATCATATAAAGAATCATGGCCAATAAAAATATTCCATGACATTATAAAAAGAATTTTGGACGATTTTCCTATATTCCTCATTTCAAAAGTTACTAGCTAGGTAAAGTTATATCGTTTTATTAGTATTTGTTAAAGAGATTTACGATTTTGAATAAAACAATGCTAATTTTTTCATGTGATTCCAACAGTTTTATAGGTTAGGAAACCTCTGAAAAATATTTCTAATGATTTTTCTCTATTCCTTGATACTGGAGCTACTAGCTCCAAGAAGTTTTATGGTTCTATATTTATTCGTCTAATAGATTTACGTTTTGAATAAAAAAAATTTTTTTCACGTGATTTCAGCAGCTTTTGTAAGTTAGGAAATAATTCGCCAGTGTTGACTATAGTTTTTCTCTATTCCTAGTTCAATAAGCTACAAGCTCCAAAAAGTTTTATCGTTCTATCTTTCTCCGTTCTGGAGACTTACGATTTAGAGAAAAAAAAATCCGATTTTGCCCACTGTGCGTCGTGATGGACTGTTTGGTAGAAAAGGTGGACTCTAATCACGTAGTACACCGTTTAAGGCATAACTATGAAGTTACTGTTTTCAGAGCTTCTGGGACTTTTTATAGGGATTAGCGGACCCCAGTTACGCGCTGGCTCGAAAAAACACAGGAAATCCCGCCAGAAAAAAATCTTGAAAAAATGTTTTGCCTAAAATCTAGTTTGCTAGAGCTACTTTAGTTCAGCAACTCAGAAATCGGCACTTCTCATATCTATAAATCTTCCTCTTCTTTATGCATCAAGAGAAGGAAAGGTGATACTTACTCCTGTCCTTTTTTCTTTTACATCCAAATTCTACAGAATTTCATTGTACTTCAGTATAATCATTAAGATGAAATATTATTATTATTATTTACTAATGCTAAACACTGTTCGTTTATTTAATTGAGTATTCTAGCATTTAATATTGTTTCCGTTCGATCTTAATCGATATGTATTGACTCTAAGTTATTCAACCATTATATCTCGATGCAGCTGTTCTCAGTAAAACTTTTGAATCTATTGGTAGTTCTGAAAATGTTTCTCGTTACTTGTGTATGGAATACTATTGTTTTTCTATTTTTGGTCAACATAGGCCAGCGTGCATGTGTATGAATAATAATTGGTCATTGTGCTGCAAACGAATGAATGCTACGAGCAAACTTGTAGGTGATATACCTCTTTTTAGATGTACGTTGGTCCGTGCTTAAAATCCTCTAGAACTAACATGGAGAATTCCAAGAAAATAAGGGGAAAAAATTATCAATTCATTAATTTAAAATGGTAGACTGACATAACACTGGTTTTAGTAGATAAATATAATTTTTTATTGACAAACGAATAGTTTTTTGACAGATTATTCTTTCGTATGTTTAGAATTATGGAGAGCTTATTCTAAAAATTTACGCTTACTAGTAATTTATTTTGAAACTATAGAAAAAAAAATAACAATTTGTAACCGTAACTCTTTGTTATTACACAAATAGGAAACTAAATAATGCAACTGTGTTTATATTTTTAGGATTATTAGTGTCTGCATAATTGAAATATTTTGATATGTGCAATTGTAATAAGGGTAGTAAAAAATAATATATAACTTTACTTAAAATTTTTTTTTTGCACTGCATGGTTGACTTTACAATTTTCCAAACGTCGAAAATATAAAATATTAAGTAAATAATAACTTCTTTACAAAAAAATTGAGTTCTCGATTTGACGGATACAAAACCAGTTTTTTCCTATGAATGTGCATATAATGACGAGCTACTTAGGTATAAAGATTGCATGTGGATATATTAATATTATTATTGTTATTATTTTTATCATGATTATTATTATTATTTTTATTATTATTATTGTTATTATTAGTATTATTATTATCCTTATTATCATTATTACTATTTTCATTACCTTTTATATCGCTCTAGTTGTTAAATTTTATTTTAAACTCTATTTTGGAAGAGATTGTATAGTAAAATAACATTTTTTTCAGATGGGACGAATAGATAAAATGTTTCAGCGACGAGTCAATCCAGAGCTAAAACATGAGTCCCCAAAATCTCTGAGACGAAGAGCTCTGAAAAAAAAAAGGCAGTTAAGGAACTGTTCTGAGAAAATAGTTGAACAGCGTAAACTGGCAGATGCTGAAAAAGGTAAAGAATTTAGTTAAGTTGTGGGTGTGTGTGTATGTTGCGTGTGGACACAGTCAATCCAGCATGGATTGAGTAGTCAAAATTTGAAATAATTATTTTAAAAAAACGTAAAGAGACTAAAGAAGTTAATTTGAGTTAAAAAAAACTAAAATGAGACAGAAGGTCAAGACAATGGAATCTCTACAAAACAAAAAAGAGGAAAAATACTAAATAGATAGAAAAATACAATAAGTTACAATAATAACTTTAATTGTTTAATAACTGAAATGAGCAAAGGGAGGGTAAGGGCTTACATAATTAAGTACAACCAAATTAATGGGAAAAAGATGGTGGCAAGAAAAATCCAGATTTATTGAAAGTGAATCGAAGTAAATACAATTGAGGAATCAAGTTAAGCCAATTACACTATTAACAACTGGAACGGTAGTAAGCGTGTGTTGTGTTATAGACCGAGTTTAGAGAATTGATGTGGAAAACATTAGTTACCATTCTTGTTGGAAAAAATTTTAGCTATATGAATGATTTTATCACCCATTTTTAATCATGTGGCTTTTGAAATATTGCGGTAGATGTGAAATGACCAGTACACGTAAATAAGACCTTTTTATACATTAACAAATTAATTTTTTCGTATCATATCTGACAAACATGAAAATAACGTATAAAGCTGTGGGTTAAGAAAGTAATATTTACAAGTTAAGTTACAAGGCAGTTCACTTTGACTTTCTTCTTATACTGATACGTGATTGGCTGTCGAAGTAATGAACAGTCGTTGCGAGCTATAGCCATCGTCGAAATACACGTCGCTGGAATAAACATTTATGGTTTGACTACAAAATTAGAGTGAACTGTCATTATTTTGGACCCCCCTCCCCTTATGTTATTTATTGACTACAGATGTTTCGAGAGTGGAAAGTCGATAATGTTAGTTTATGATCCGCAATAGTACTCCAAAATACAAATATCACTTCAGTACATCGTGATGGTAAAAGTGTTTCCTTTTCTAACTTACGTGTATCGGAACCTTACAAAACTTTTTTTCCGATCATTGCTGCAAACTGTTGATCTAACTTTTTTTATAAATATTGTCGAGCTAAAACATGAGGCACGTATTTTCGCGTCTGGTCGCATTTGCCTTTTTTCATGAAATACATCGATGGATATCGATTTCACTTGCAACACTAGTCACGAAGAAGTACACTATTCAAGATGGTCTAAAATAGGATTAAACGACTACTGAAATGGAACTCTGTCGATTAAAAAAAAAAAATTATTAAATTTGGTGTGACCAATCAAAAGTTGTAGGGATTTTTATTTGAATTATGAACGTAGGGCATCTACGAATCTCATTTATAGCAATTTTTATCGCTCCTTTTTTAACCGCTATAACTTTTAAACAAAGGCAATAAGTGGAACAAATTTTCTTTAATCGATAGGGTATATTCCTAACTTTTATGTAATCTCAGTTTTAACACTTTAACTATAAAAGCAGCTTATCTACACGCATCTAAGGCAGATGTATTTTGTTTAAAATTTATAACTAAAACTGACTTTTATGAAATACAAATCTTTAGACCTAAAAACTCTGTAATAGAATCGCTTCGGACAATTGTTGTGGATGGTTTTTGAAGTAGAAGTATGATGAAAATGTATTATTTCAACCAACTTTTTTTAAAAACTATTGTTTAAGACATTTTAAGCCTACTTTTTATTTGGGAACTGAAAACTTTTTTATCTAAATCAAAGGAGCACCTCTGATTACTAAAGAATCTACTTTCAAGTAACCATCGTTTCTTGTTGTCTTGATGGGAATCGCGCATTATTTTGGAATTCATTGTTGGATTCTATTGGCATCAGAAACTTAAATTGTTGTGGTAGAAAAATTAGTTTCATCTACGGTGAATCGTAACTTTGAACGCTGTATCCAATGTTAAGTTTAAGACAGCTCAACAAAGTTAAGTTTGCCTTAAGTTTGTGAGGTCACAAGTATATTTTAATTAATTTCTTATTGAAAATATTTAAATACACTACCAAATCGAATCTATCGCAAATTTAAATCATTGCGCCATTAAGAAATGTAAGAGCGCCTTAATACTTAAACGTAAAATATGGAGATACGCTTTACACTAGAGCTCGCAACTACTCTATCTGAGCCGCCTTATCAAAGTCGCCGATGCCGCTTCTCAGGAGGGTATAAAAAACCTATGCCAGCCCATGTTAATCACTTTTACCATCAGCACTGAGTCTGGCACTTTGTATTGGGAGCTCTGGTCTTTAGAGAGCTGTTGTTCCTCTTTATATTGTAATGAATGGCGAAATTACACCTATATACGTGATTACGACTTCTTATATATTATACCTTTCACTTTATATATTAATCTGGCTGAACGGGCGATGAAGAGGCTATTGCAGTCTACTAATATTTCTCTTTTAACAGTGACTTATGTCTTGTGTTCTTCATATCAAAAGCGGATCACCAGGGCAGTGAGAACTGGAGCTGTCCACTAGGTAAGGTAGCTAGTGCACCGGCGAATCTTTAGGGCAGTACAAACTGGGGCAATCCCAGGACATTGGTGACTTGTCACAATTGACGGTAGCATAGGAGAGTCCATAAACCAATACTTATTAATATAATTAATCCTGGGACGTTGTGTATCACGAGTCAGGGTCATTGCGAATTTGGATGCGTTCCTACACACTCCCACTGAGATATCTCGTCATACGTGTTGGGGGCAATATGAACCCAGTTTTGTACCTACGAGTTCCCATTGTCTCCTGGCCTTGTTAAAAGTGGATCCATGACATACTAACATACATTAATATATGACGGCACGTGTAAGAATCATTATATAAAAATACTCTTTTACTTTATAATTAATATATTTATATATAATCACGCCCTCACAAGTTATATACCTGCCTTATAAATTATAGAAGTGCTTTAATCACATGGTGGTTAGCGTGATAGCCTTTTAGCCCGAGAAACTTAAGGGATAGTAGGTTTGAATTCGAACGAAAAGTACCAAAATTTTATTCTCTCGCCTTTTTAATGGAATGAGTACCTGGAATGCTGAAACACTACTTATCAGATTGTCAAACAAGTAGTCGATTTCAGGCTGTAAAATTGTTTACGAACCTTGTTCGTAAAGGCTTCTTTACGAACCTCGTTACTTCCCTCGGCTTCGCCTCGGGCCGTTAACCTCTCGGTTCGTCGATTCAGCCTTTCCGAACTAGGTACGTAATATACCATTATTCTCAACTACTAAAAACAAGTGACGAATGAAAATTATACAAATTAGTTAAGTTCAGAGAAATCGTGTCAGAACAATCGTAAAATTAACTGACAAAACTGTTATTTTTTAAAGAAAGTAATATGTTTTTCTTGGTTCTTTATTACTTTTACTGCAGTAGAATAACACATGAACTATCGAAACACCAATACATAGGACTACGTACGATGCTTGTAAGTTGACACTGCCCCAAACTATTATTTTTTGATAGGTTCATGATGCCTGTTTCAATGATTTTGTATGTATTAAAGTAAATGGTGGGGTTTTCAATCGTTTTTTAAACTCTTTACTAAGTTGACTCTTTGTATTAAAAATTTTTTAGTATTTCTAAATGTTACATTTTTTAACTCCATTTCTTAATTATGTTGACCTGGCAGAATCTATAAAAATATTACGAAACAAGTATAATGGCTATTAAATTAACCATATTAAGCTTAGGCAAAAGAATTGTAAACTGAAGCTCTATTTATAGGTCTCCAAATGAATGTCAGAATTAATATATTCATAAAATAATGGTTGTTATAGTTATGTCAAGATTGGCAAGTAATAATTTTGCTAGTTATCTAATTTTATTATGATTAAAACTACAACTAATTTTTAAATTAAGATGATACAACAAAGAGAATATCGCAAAAATAGAACTATTATCTCAAGAAGTCAACTCAGACTAACTTCTCTCGTTAAAGGATATTAACACTCTATCAGACACAAAGAAAAAAGACTTACATCGTGCGGAGTCTTACAATAAAATGAGAATAACCAAGTTACCTACGATACAAAAAAATACATCAAAGTGTATATATTTATAGTGATAATCAACGGCTTACTTATGTGAATTTTCTTTGATACAAGCTTGCTGAAACAAAAAGAGATGGAGTAAATCACTGATCTAGTTTTTGTTTCTTAAAAAAAAATCCTAATAAACCTGGTAGAAAATTACTACATAAACTGGCTAGAAACTCGTCAATGTACATACTTAAATGGGCTTATAACATGTTGTCGAGTTTCTAGCCAGTTCATGTAGTAACGTGCCTACCAGGGAACAACTTTTTAAATTTTGTGAGTCAGTCATTCTGTTGACGTCGTCATTTATTAGATTAATGTGAACCATTTCTGAAAAAAGTATTCTGTGTATCAGGGTGTGTCAGGCAATTTAAAAATTTTAAACATTCCGCTGCTGGCATTACAATTGTTTTCTTCAATCAAATACATAAATAATGGACGTATTCCAGAAGATAATCATCTGAAGTGGTAGTCTATAAATTCTAGCTAGCCCATGGGTGCTTTATCTTTTTAATTATAGTCAATAGGAGCCTGCAGTATTTTTATTGCTGTTTGACGTTCAGTTACCAGATAACATTTGTCTTTTGTACTTTTTCAATCCTAATGACAACGGTGGTATATAAAAAAATTGCTTAATGGTTTAAATTAATTATTTTACAAAATAAGTATCTAACGTTTTGCAATAAAAAAAATGCGGCTAAATCAATTGAAAAAAGGTTTATAAAACATGGTAACGCCATTTTATTTAAAAAAAAGTCAAACGTTTTTTACGACTCTATTTTCGCATAAAAACAAATTTTTCTAATTTAAAACTCTAAATTCTTAAACATAAGTAATAACATCCATTGACATAGTGTAAAAAGAAACACTATACTATGACAACTAGTTACAATATCATCGATCAGTGCACAGATTCTGCTGGAATTATGAAAATTACAATAAAATAGCCAAACGAACATTAAATTTTAAAAAGATATGTCAGCATCTGTCGAGTTGAAAAAAATCTGACTTGTTGAAATGAAAAAAAAAAAAATAATAAAAATAATAACAATAATAAGAATGATTACAATTTGAAGAAAAAAGTACTTGAGAAATATCAAATGCATTAATTTTATGATTAAAAAATTATTTTCGCTACATTAAACACAACAATCTTCTTTTTCACGATCCCAGGACTGTTAAAACTATTGTGATAAGATGAAATTCCTTTATGAGCACCTATTTGCTCGGACCTAATGTAGAAGTAGCGCTTCCTGTAAAATAAATTAGCTTAATGCTACTCCAAGAGACAGAAATGGTTATTTGAGTTTTCTAAAAAAATCACTTTTTGTTAGTATGAGGTAATGCATATGTTAACAATAGTACACAGTTAATATATGTATAATTTAAGGATCATAAAACAAGTAATTGTTCCTTGTTCATTACTCATACATTTTTTGATTTTCTGATTGTGCAACTAGTAACGAAGAAAAGTTTTAAACTACCTTTCTTATCTCTTGCCTCAACATAAGACACTATTTTAGTATTTGCTTGGAGGGAATAAGAAATTTCATGAAATTATTACACACTTTGTTCTATTAGAGTAAGCTGCACTAAGCAAACAATTTTTTATTCTTTTTTATTTATCACCGTCAGTATTTTCCATGCTATTGTAATAGTAATAAACGTAAGAAAATTTTTTAATAAATAATTCCTTATGGGTTCTTAAGAACCCCTCCACCTCTTACCATTGAATTAAGAATAAAATGTACATTCATAATCGAAAAATACATTGTATCTGACACTGCAAGATAAAGAAATAAATTTCTTAGACAAATTTTAAAGTGCAACTTCTAAGCCTGACATCACAATACGTGTTTTTTCTAATCATATAGTTTTTCGTTATTTTCGTATAGTTTGGATCACATTAGTTTTTTTGGATGTAATTAAATTTAGAACAGAATCATATGCAACTTCTATTTTCAATGACATTATAAACTGAATCATGGAAAATACTTACAGATCAAAATAACTTTAATTATTATTTTTACTGATAAGTTTCAAATAAATAGTAAAAAGGATAATAATTGCATATCATTAAAAAAGAAGTCAAAGCAATAAGTATGAGATTACATAAAAATGATGGTGATGTAATTTATGTTGCCATTAAACTTAATAGTGTACAATCATTCATACAAAAAAAAAAATTTTTTTTAAAGTGATTTTCTTCATAAATCTTCCCACTTCGTAAGAAATAACTAAGTCTTATCTTCTATTCATAACCTACCAACAAACTATAAGTTGTAATTCGAAGATTAGACGTTAAGCATAGAGTTAGTCCATCTTAAAATTACAAAATATATTTTTTATTTGAACCTTTTCCAATACAAATGATGGTGACAAAGAAGTTCGATACTGAATGGCATAAATAGACAATTAGATAATTAAATCAATTTTAATAATATGATAAGAATTAGCTTAGAACTTACTATTTTTTTAAATTTATTGAAAGATTTTAGTTCATGTTTGTACTGTTGACTTTTAAACGAGGTTAAAAAGACCCAATAAGTAAAAAAAAAGTATTGGGACTGAAAATGACATGTGGGCCCTAGTCCGTGGCAGGAGTTGGAAATCTGGAGAAAGCCTCTGGCGTCATATCCACTTAGTTCATAGATTTTTTAATTATCCTTAAAGGACCCCGCACAAACCCTTAGGATATTCTCTCTTGGTTAAATTGGCTGAAAATTTTATTTATTACAGATTAAAATATCCTTAATAAGATGCAAATATTTTTTTTCCAAACAAATGGCTAGTTTTTTAGAAAAAAATTGTTGAGGATGCCGATTTGTCATGAGGTTGGTTTGACAAGCGGCATGAACCGTTACAACCTTATAATGTATACATACACACATATATATGTGTATTTATTGTTTTTGACTCCTAATCGCCGTTTGCACCCGCTGGAGAGGAGCGCGTGATAAATTTTTAATGAAGCAATAGTCGACAGAGTGGTTAGGCTAAGTGAGGAGTAAATAATCCCATATCCTTAACGATGGTTTAAACGTTTGGAAAGACATAATCAACTGTGCAATATACGTTAATCATGTATGCGCTCATCTTTAATTGAATATTCTTGTTAAAACAATTTGTAATATTTTACAATTTCTTACTGTCTTATTTATCATGAAAACTTTATAATTATTATTTTTTTTTTAATTTAGCTTTGATATGTAATGCAATTATTCTTACATGTGATATTTTTCCTTTTTCATTTAAGGCACGAATAAAGTTCCTTTCTGTTTCTGCTTTTTTACTAAAGTCTAAAGGTCTAATACAAGCCCCGAACCTATTTTTTATTTAATAAGAGTCCCCGAGTACTAAGTGCCTATTTTATTAATCTTAATTAATTTAAAGAATACATTATTACTAATCCCTTACTCTGATAAGTTTCTATATATTACTCTTAAATAATTATTATAGTAAGTACACTATACTTTTATTTTGTATTATTAGACGAACCTGTACCCCCTCCCGCTCCAAACCTCGTAGCTGTCTCTGATGAGAAGCCGTCACCACTGATCCAACATATTTATCAACAACTGCAGTGTCGTGAACGGTCGTGCTTTTCCTCTTACCTGGTTGGCCGTTAGTACAATCCCGCTCTGATGTTATTGACCGTTGGACCGATCCAAGCCCTAAACTTCTAGCCAGTCATTTAGCCATTCTCTTTGACAGACTTTGAGCCAGACTTCCAGCCAGACATTCTGCCAGACTTTTAGCCAGACTTTCAGCCAGACATTCTGCCAGACTTTTAGCCAGACTTCCAGCCAGACATTCAACTAGATTTTTTGCCAGACTTTTAGCCAGACATACAGCCAGACTTATAGCCAGATATTGAGCCAGACTTCCAGACATACATTCGGTCATTATATCTGCCAGAAATTGAGCAAAACATCAAGTCAGGTATCCAGCTATACATACTACCAGATTTAGGACCAGGCTTGAAGCCAAACTTCTAGCCAGTCATTAAGCCATACTCACTGTCAGACTTTTAAAAAGACTACCAGCCAGACATTCAGCCAGACTTTAAGCCAGACTCACTGCTAGACATTCAGCCAGACTTTCTGCCAGACATTGAGCAAAACATCAAGTCAGGATTCCAGACATACTTACTGACAGACATTAAGCCAAACTTCCAGTCAGACATTCAGCTAGTTTTTCTGCCAGACTTCTAGCCAGATTTCTAGCCAGACAATCAGCCAGGTTTCTAGCCAGTCATTCAGCCAGACATACAACCAGACTTTTTGCCAGACTTTCAGCCAGACATACAGCCAGACTTTTAGCCGGACGCACTGTTAGACTTTCAGACAGACATTCAGCCAGACTTTCTGCCAGACTTTCTGCCAGACTTCCGGCCAGATATTCAGCCGAACTTTCTGCCAGACTTTCAGCTAGACATTAAGCCAGTTTTTCTGCCAGACTTTGGGCCAGACATTAACCCAGACTTTAATCCAGATTTTTTGCCAGACATTCAGTCAAGCTAAAAAAGCCAAAGTAAGAGAAAATTTAATTACAAGTTAGGGCCTGTTCATCCGATATTAATAATAGTAGGCTTTTTTATATTCTAACCGTTGAAAATATGAAGAGCCGGCAAAAATATGATGTACATATTTGGCTTCGCCCGAGATTTACTGAGTAGAGCACCATAGTGTGTCGACACATAGTCCTACTCAAAGAAATTTTTGTTGAGAGTCCATGTAACTTAAGATTTTCACTTTTTCACGTTATGATAAATGAAAAGGGCTATTTGTTAAAACTATAAATATTGAAAACTGATTCAAGAACATATACTTGAAAATTTTTTTTTCAAATCTTACAACTTTGTTACCAGAGCAACCAAGTCCTGGAGCTTCATCTTTCCATTTTCATTGCCACACTGTATATAAATACACATTATTCTACCTATTAAAAAATCTAGAAAATTTAAGAAACTACTGTTAAGGTACAATAAAAAGCTGATCTTTCACGTAATGAATTTTTTATCTGTCAATTTTGACGCCGCCGTTTTGATCTCGATAAATGTTCTGTGCTAATTTCTTGACGCTGAAAATTGCAAACATTTAGAGCATTCCAAATTTTCTCTCCAACTCTCCCTATTGTGACTATAGGCATTGATAAAACTTCCGTGAGTCCAAAGGGTTGTTCGTAGTATCGTCTTGTAATCGTCTAGTAAAGTATCGTCTTTGTTAATTGTAATACATTTGTTGGCAAGGTAGTTTGCTGTTCAATGATTTTAAAAAAGACTGGTGAGATAAGTTCTTTCTCTACTGAAGTTTCCAGCAGACGTTATTACCTGAATATCTTAGGATGATCTTTTCTGGCCTGCTGTTGTAGCAATAGACTGATCGGGAGGAAAACATCCATGCTCTGTAGCATTAGAGCTTGTTGTACAGTGCTATTTTCTAACGTCTCCTGGTGTTCTCCTCACGGAAGACGTTGCTATCCAGGGCACCTTCTTGTTTCGCTGAGCTCAGTTGTTCTGGTGATCGAAGATTGGGAAACTATTTCGTGACTTTTGCCTGTTGCAGACTATTTCATTTGCTTAACATTATTTCTTCTCAATAAATTCACTATTAGGCTCAGCCTTCGTAGACCTCGCAGGGGATCGGTTACTCCTGGTTGAAAACTTTTGGTGGACGAATCGTTGTCGAAAATAATTGCAAAAATGTACTTGTTGACAAGATAGTTTGAATCGAGACATTTTAAAAAAAAATTCGATGAAATATTGTTACGTCGGCACAACGTACTTTTCGAGCCTAAGCTTTCGCTCAATAGCTCGGGACTTGCACTGGGCGCGTAGGTGGGACGCGGGGCTAAAAGGTAGTTATTTTTCTTGTCTGAGTATTTAAAAGTGGGTGAGGGCGACCGTTTTATTTAAATCGAAGCGGTTGTCGAGTAATAATGCGATGCACTTGTTCGCAGCGTGCCTCGAATTTATCGAGGATACTTGGTGTAATGTGTCGTACCGTATCGCGAGATCTAGAGGTTTCCAATACCATAACGAGCAAAGGTAGTTACACTTTAGAGGTTACGCAAGGGGACAAAATGGTTTAAGTTCGCGACTGGTCTAGGATCCACCAGTACCATCCAGAGTAAATGTAATTGTCCTTGACTTTACGAGAGGAGTAATTTGCCTATTTAAATTCGTAACGTGATATTTACTGATACCGAATTTCGAACTCTATCAAAAAAACGTCCACGTTTGAAAAAGGGAAAAGAACTTGTCACATTGTATATGAAAGGGGTTGAGGGTGACTGTTTTAAATTAATCAACGCGGTTGTCAAGCAATAATGCGATGCACTTGTTCGCGGTGTGCCTCAGATTTATTGAGGATACTTGGTGTTATGTGTCGTACCGTATTCCGTTCGCGATCTAGAGGTTACCAGTACCGTAACGAGCAAAGGTAGTAACACTTTAGAGGTTACGCAAGGGGGCAAAATGGTTTGAGCTCGCGACCGGTCTAGGATCCACCAGTACCATCCGGGGTACATGTGATTGTGCTAGACTCTACGTGAGGAGTAATTTGTCTATTTAAATTCGTAACGTGATATTTACTGATTTCGAATTTCAAACTCTAACAGAAACACGTGCGCATTTAAAACCGAGAGAAAAAGAAAAAAAACTTTCACTTTAGTATTTCAATTTGACTTACTTTTATTTCTGGTTAAAAGTATACAGCGAAGCGAATTAGCGCGAGGTGTCCGAGATCGAAGATTTGAAACCGTACTCGTGGAGGACCGTAAGATGGCAGAGGCGAACTCTAGCTGCCTAGTCAACCGTTCGAGGGTGAAATTCAACTGTTTTTCCTGGGCTTATAGGCCCTTTTTATAAGGAGTAGTGGACCTCGACCTTGCACTGGCTCGAAAATCGCAGGAAAACTTGCCGGGGAAAAATTTTGAAGAAAAGATAATAGCCGAAAATCTAATTTGCTAGAACTGCTCTAGTTTAGCCACTCAGAAATTGGCACAACCCACATCCGGCTTGTTCTCCTCTATGCGTCAAGAGAAGGGAAGATGATTTACTTACTCATGCCCTTCCTTTTTCTTTTACATCAAAAAGTTACAAGACTTTATCATAACTTAATATTAAGGTTAAGATGTGGTATTATTATTATTAACGAATAATAAATATTGTTCATCCATTCAATTGAGCTCAGTGCAAGAAGAGCGGTAACATCGCGTAATATTTAGGCTCCATTGAATAGATGTTCAGCATCTCGTGGTTTCGACAATAGTCTTAGTAGTAGTTAATTTTAGATATTAATAACTATAATAATTGCTACATTTTCCGCTAGTTACACCTGTACACGTGAGTATTGATCGGACTAATAAATAATCATGAATGATTAATTAACAACAGCGGTTTCTGTGGTTAAAACACTATTGTGTGTGTATTGGTTAAAAGACTATTGTTTTTTTATTATCGAACTATTATATTGTTAACTTACTTAGGTTTACCGTCAGTTTCCATTCGTCGTTAGTTGTAAATGAATTTCGAAATATTAGTAGCATTATGTCAACTATGGTTTTCTTTGCTTGTCGTAGGAGAGGAAGTCGGCTCAGGGTGCCCTGGGAAATCGGGAATTCCGTTACCCATGTTGGGGGCAAGGCTCTCTCGACATCTCTGCGGCAGGAAAAGGGGGAAGTACCATGACTTTCCCATTGTCCTTAACATTTGAAACAGTGACAATTTTTAACAAAATTACAATTTGGGCTATTGCAGTATGTTTATGAGATTGTTAACGCGATACAAAAGGGTTGTACATTTAGCCATGAGCCTGCAAACATGAATGGTAAGAATCGGATAATTCTTTGAAAGTCAATAAAATTGCTTTCGTAGGTTTTTGTAATCTTGTTGCTGGCTAATGGTGAAGCGTGTACAAGTTGTATTAGCCATATGTAATAATTCTAATATTTGCTAATATTTTTGCTTAGTCTATGGGTCTTAACTCTAAGTTATTCTAGTTTTTAACATCGCGTTTTTTAAACTTGATCTATATATATTAAACCTCAGCGCAGCTGTTCCCAGTTAACCTTTTGCATGTGTTAGTAACTTTAAAATTGTTTTATTATTTTACGCTTTGAAAAGTATTTCATCTGACTTCTTTTCCGGTCAGCATGAGCCAGCGTGCATGTATGTTAGTCATGCATGGGCGTAGTATCTTAGCTACGAGCAATCTTGTAGGTGATTCACCTCTTTTCAGATGCACATTGGCCCCTGCGTTTAGTATTCTTAAATCGGCACGGAAAGTTTTAAAGCAAGGGAAAAAAAATTAATGTGGATACACCGATGTTACAATATTATATCTTAAAAACGTCAAGACTTATGATGGCCATGGAATAATTTAGTGGTTAATTTTTTTATTTTTTTTTTTTTTTAGATGAAACAAGACGAGAAAAATCTTAACAGATAAACAGGTAAAATTTAGAACAATGTTGGAATTACTAGAAAATCTTGCCATCTACTGACTAAAATTCAACTTATTGGTCTTTAGACCAAGCTGTAAGGATTTTTTTCTTCTAGAAGCTTATATAAAAAGTAAGAGAGGGAAGAGAAAAAAAAACAGAGAGTTCACGTTGATGTTCGGTGGCCGGCTCACTTTCAAAGGAATAAGAAAAGGGGCACTGACGCTACTAGGTAAAACTATCAAAATGGTAAAAGCCGGTGCAACATAGGGATAAAAAATTGTGTGGTTGTGGGTATTTATTGTAGGCAAAGAATATAAGATATAGCTCTTAATGTATAGAAGATATCCTCTAGCGTAAGTTAGTACGTGATGTACTGAGTAGATGGTTGCGTACTTGTGTGAGAATTAGTGTTGTTAGATTCTGTGGTTTTACGAGTAGATGTGTGTGTGTGTGTATGAAACAAGTGGAAAAACGCGTTATTTTGGGTGACTGTTAGCATATTTGTGTTAGTGTATGGCTATGTATCCGAGAACTGAGGCTGCCCTTTGCCAGACAGGTTATTATGATGTCCTAGAAGAGACTAAGGACGTTAAAAGAGATCGTAGTTGTAGGGAACGTAATAAGCTAAGGCCGAAATAGAGGAACTTAATTGTGTTGTAATAAAATAACAGAGTCTCGTAGCAAAGAGAGGAAGCAGCCTGAACCGAAGTTGTTATGTTCGTTTCCTTAAGGACTAGGTAGTTTCTAATGAACCAGGGAATATACAAGATCGATCTGATCATCCTCGTGAACGAACTTTGAATGTCCTTAAGCTGGTTTCTGCTAGCAAATCCCCAGATAGAGATTGTGTAGGTGCTGATACTCCATGGTGATGGCAAAGTAAACGCGTGACTTGGTATTGTTTGTTACGGCTTTGTTGTAAAAGAATTTCAGCTGTACATAGGATTGCGGGTGTTTGTAGTGTGTTTACTCGAGTAGAGCTGGCAATTTAGAGTGATCCCCAGATATTTGTTAAAGTTACTTCATGAAATTGATCACACTGTTAAACATGACACTGTACTTTGTCTTGAGAAGTTTCTATGAAAAAAGTATGGCTACGGTCTTTGTTTCGTTGATAAATAATTAGTCATCAGAGGCTGTACCAGTCGTGCAAGACTACAAGATTCTTATTAAAGTGTACGGAATTTTCAGACAGAAGCCCATGACTGCTTGTGATACTGAAAGCTAATCGCCAGCTTACACGCAGGTGTTAATGCCGTCTTACTGGAGGACGTCGTGGCAAAAAATTATGTGGGAGCTATGAGCTCTGGGAAACTCCAGCGATGATGGGATAGCCGTTTGAGATAGCAACTCTGACTTTAACTTTGAGAGATTAGTCCAACAGAAAAGACTTTACTATACTAATAAGAAACTGAGGAAACTTGAATTATCTTAAACTTGATTTTGTTTTTTTTTACGTGCTTGTTAGATTGAGGTAAAATCACGCTTCTGACCATTTTGCCAATACAAGAAAGAAAAGTGATAGATCTATAGCTTTAAGGAAAGATGAGGTGATTTACTGGGTTTAGGAGGTGAATGACCGTATCTTGCTTCCACACTATCAAGAAGACTCAAAAACGCATAGTTCAATTTTCTATATTGCAAATAGCTATTAAGTAGTTCCAAGGAAGAATTTGGAAGATGCTGTTGTTGATGCCATCCCTGTCTAGTTCTTTTCGGTTGCTTAAGGAACATATAATTCGGCTAATTTTGAACGGGGATGTGAGAGCAAAGCCAGAATTTTTGAGAAGGTCCTATTGAACCAAGGGGTTTATGTAAGCGTGCACATCTATCAGAACCAACAGTAATTCTTACGATGAATTGTAACACAAATAAAAATGTCAATGCTTCTCTTTAAACTGTAAAAAAAGTATGACTATATAGAAGTTTTTTTTCATGCATCGAATGTTATGAATAAATAATAACACATGAATCTCTAAATTAAGATAATGAATTACAAACATCTACATTTTTATGTGAATTCGATTCTTACAAGACTTACGATACAAAGTTTTTAAATTTTTCAATTTTTATTTTGTGATAATTTAACACTATTTTTTTATCTGTAACAAACATTTGCTTTTTTTTTTTTCATGATTTACTTACATTATTGACTTTAGCAAGGCCTAGACTTCAAGGACTATCTTTACATTGTAGGTATTAACATTTAAATCACAGTTTTGAATCTCATACAAAATCAGTTAACACAGTTTTCAATAATCTTAGCTTAATTTACTAACAAATCATGTTCCTACACAAATACACTCACATGTTAAATTTGGCTTCGAGGATGAATGGAATACTGTGTCTTAAGATCACTTGGTTTCAATAATGTTATTGTATTTCTTACTTGCACTAATAAATTATTTAATTACTGCTACGAGAATTTCCATATGACAGTTCTTTTTTTTTCAAAACACCTCAAAAGAACAGCACTATCTGGCTTCTCATCGAAAATATAGCTAAATCAACGATGTAGTACCTTTGATATGTCATTATCTATACCACTTACATCTGGATATTTTTTTTTTTAAATATAATTTTTTTATACCTTCTGTATTGACAGCATTCTATACTTCTTCTTCTGTTAGTGATTCAACAATTACACACGCCATTGCCCACGTGTCAGAGGGAAGAGATAGTGGTTTTAAATTTAAGAGAATCTCAGGCGCCATGTACATTGGCGTTCCTCTGTTATATTTGCCAGCAGTATTAAGTATTGCGGAATGCATTGCGTTTGTACGAAATTAACCTGGGTCACATATTTTAAGATCTAAATTCAGAAGGACATTCTCAGGTTTGAGATCTTCGTGAACAATGCCGTTTACATCACTGTGAAGGGATACGTCAGCCAAACACATTTGTTTTGCGATTGAATACTTATCCGTTATACGCAAGTAGTATTGCTTTTAAACGGCATCATTAAATAAAATTTGACGTGAATCATAGCTATCAAACAACTCCATAACAAAACAGCAATAAGCTGAATCCATTGCTATGGCAGTGATACTAATAATATTCTCATGTCATCGCCTCTTGGCGAACATTTCTCTCGTTAAAACCTAAGCAAATTAACTTGACTGCTACCGTGGTTTCAAGCCAGCTGCCTTTCAGAACACTGTGAAAACCACCCTTACCCACAATTCCGTTGGTTATGATTAAGTCACTTTTATTTATTACAGCAATGCTGCTTAGACCCAGCTCTTCTATTTTTGGCATCTCACGACAAGACTCATCACTTGACGAAGCATATTTGTTATCCTTAGTCTTTTCAGAAGGACGTGGATTTTCTTTGCTTTTAGAATTTTTTGTTACAGCTTTTAGTTGTCACAGGACATAAATCTTATTTTGGTTTAATTGGAACAGCTTCGTAAGCTCGTAAAACTGAAAGTACATTTTCTTTCTGAGTGACTGGGAAAAGCCTTTTGTAAAGATTTTTAGTTGTACTTTCTAAAGTACACGTACCTTCTATTAATGTATTACATTGTTCAGTAGTAATCAAATACAAATGCTACTGACCATTGCTTTTTTTTAATTTCTTAGCAAACTGAAAAAAATCATCTCCTCCTTCATCATTGTCAAAGAATGAAAATATTGAGCCTTCAAAATCACCTAATTCTATTTTAGAGTTATTGAAATATCCTTTGATATGTTGATTTTTATAAGCATTGACACATAACTTCAAAATGTCTGCATAAGTGTCACCTGTGCCTACTTTAATGGTTAGCATTTTGAGATCTTCAATTAGCGTTTTAACTAATTGATGAGATTTTTTATCACTTCTTGTGCTTCTACCCTAAATGCAGCTTTATTGAATTATTTTTTATATCCGTCTACATGGTATTATAGAATTTTTATAACATCTACATTTATAACATATTAGTAGTAGTTATTCATACCTTTATTTCATTCAAATTTATCTCAATTTTCTTTTTTTTTTTTCTTTATACTTTTGTAAAGTATTTCTGATGGTAGCTTTTTGATCAAGTGCTTTTTTACTACCTGACAAAATTGAAGTATAGTTATAGATATAGGATACGTACACTATTTAAAAACAAAACTTAAGACTTACCTTGATCTTCGAAGTAGTAGCGTATTTTTGTAGTAGTTTTAGTTTTGACTATACGTGTCAATCACTGAACGCTTCGCAAAGACGCATGACTTTTTTCAGTAATACGGGCTTTTCGTTTTTATTTTAGGGGAACTGATATTTCCAGTTCATAAGCTTGTAGCACTGATCCATAGTACAACATAAATATCAGAAAAAAAACAAATTAACTAAAACTGAGTAAAATTTGTCTTTTAATGTTGTATACGCAGCAGAGCTATTAGTTTTAGTAATTTTTTTTTTTTAATTCACAATTTCTGCAGTAAAGATTGGTTTTACCAAATAAAAAGCCATAACTTCATCGAACTTTTCAGGGTAAACGAATTATTTGAACTGCAAAAAAGTAACTTGACGATACTTAAATTTTGTTTTATACTACTTTTAACGAATAATAAAATTCAAACTAGTATCTTATTTGCAAATATAATGTAAATGAGGCCCATAGCTTTGAGCAAGTTTGGGACCCAAATTACATAGTTTATACAAAATTCTTGTACTGTCATTAGTTTTCTTTGTTGTACCAAGACACTTCATGTTGTTCCATATAATATTGATATCATAACCCATAGTAATGTTCAGGCATCACCAAACTGCCTGCAAAAATGGTTACTGATAATTTTTTCAAATTTACGTATGTCTTCAACTAAAAAAATTTTCAGTAAATTGCACATTTGCAAATTGCAAAATTGAAATTTAAATCAGTTCAACCGTTTATTTCAAGGCAATTGCATCAGCATTACTTTATTTAATTATTGAATTAGTAAATCAAACAAGCAGTTGCACATGCGAAATAATACAGATTATATTACAATAATTATGTAAATAATCACAAAATATTATTATGATACTTTCTAATTAGTTGAGAAATTTTAATTATTAATAATTTAACACCAAAGAATACTTAATTCAAGCTTAAGAAATATTTAAAAAGTTTTTGTTTTTTTTAATTTTCTTTTCTATTAAATTTTATAATATTTAGTGCTAGGAACGATATTTGTTCAATAACTTGCTAGTTCAGCCGTGATTGGAGTGTGTTGGAGTGTTGAAAAAATCACTTATTTTTGACCCAAATGTTTGGTTAGTGTATGTACGCTTTATCACCTAGCCAAAAAAATAATAATGAATAAAAATCGCTCAAGTAAGTTGTTCTTTTCATTTTTCTAAATTTTTGAAGTACTATACCACACTGACAGAATAAGTGATAATACTTGAAAAGTTTAATTAAACAATAAATCAGAAGAAAGTTTAACATAAAGGAAACTACAAAAGAATAAAAGGAAATTCAAAATCGAACCTAACAGTCAGAAGCACCTGAATAAACTATTCGAACAATATATAACTACTTAATACTACGTGATATTTTACGTAAATAGAATGCAAAAATGAAGTATAAACTGTAGAATGAATACTTTTTAAGTAATTTGTTAGTATGTAAGAATATAAAAATTAAAGGAAACAGTACATGTTTCTTTAGCTTTAGCTTTCAATTGCGTTAAACGATTTTAATAATTAATGAATAACAACACTTACTATTAGTGAAGAGCATTCTATTATAAGAACCGTTAGTAAACCATTTGAATTCTACATAGTCTTACAACTAAAATTAGTCATTTATTAAGAGCTTTGTATATTTTAGACGTTTCCCTCCTGTTTTGAGTTGCATACTTTTATTTATTTTATTAATTCTAACGACTTTTGATATTCAAAAATTTCAACAGAAATTTTAACATTACTACAAGTGATTTTGTACTTTCAAGCGTTAATTATACCCTTACATACAAAAGACTGTATCCACCTAGTGCACATCCAATTATCGCAAGCAAAAAGAGCATGTGTAACATAAAATAATAATGTATATGTTTCACAAGGATTCTTTTTCAACACGAAATAACAACAAATTTCATATCGCTTTATGGATTTCTGGATTGTTTAATGACAAATGTAAATATGATAAGATCCACTTTTTTCGATCCTTTTTTAAACCCTGGTATTAAATACCGTATTTTTTGGATATGATTAAAAATCACATCACGTTGAAAGTTTTTCGAATCACTATTCAGAAAATTTACAAATTTTGCTGTTTATTAATATCATATTTTAATGAATATCAGTCAAAATATCATGATCATCATATTAAGCTGATGTCACTATACCATTTTTGGTACAAAAATATTTACAAAAAGTAATTGTTAATCTTATTTTGTCAAAGTATTACCAATCAACATTTAATAAATTGTTAATTATTTATAATTCAACTTGATTTTTTACTGTATAAAAATAGTATGTGTTAAAAAAAGTAGTTTAAAATACTCATGTAGGTCCTTAGTAACTGTCGGTATGCCTGCCATTGGCTCTTCTTAATCTCTTCTCATTGTGTATCTCCACCAAAAAATATTTATAAATGTACACATACAAATAAACAATTTTTTACGTTATTATCTGCACTGCCCAACAGTTTAGAGCTAGAGTTAACAGAAAAATTTTGTTCAAGACATCTCACTTTTAGTTTGAATTCACTTGTATATGGAATTTTTGAACTTTAAAACGACAAAAGAAGATCAACCACATGAGCTATTTTTTTTTTTTTTTTCTCTTTAATTTAGTCAAATCCTCAGGGATTTATTTTCTGCGAATGAGATGGCAACATAAAATAATTTTTAACTTTACGACAAACTTCAGATCTTGCATTTAAGACATGACCAATAGACGATTTTCCAGAGCAAAAAGCGGAATTTTAACTGTGGAATTTAAATTAAATATAATATTTATCCATCCATGTTAAATAGTAAAATGATACTACGTATTACAAATGAGTTTTTCTGTCATTCAAAAATGCTTTTAATTTTATCTTGTTTTAAGATGTTACTGAGGACATCGATGGCAAACAGACATAAGTCCATGTTATTAATATCCAAAAGATTTATTATCACCATTTGGCCAGAAAGTATAACGTAAAAATGATTATATGCAAAAAAATAGATTTTTGGATATTTTAGAACAGTTTTTTTGTTTAAATTTTAAGGAAGACATTATAAACAACCAGTGGACAGTGGATGCTCAGTATGAAGTTATACGTCTATAAAATTATATGGTAGACATAATCATAAATATAAATATACCTTTTATGAAATGATATTGTGGACAAAGGTAGTGCGATTATAGTAAGAATTAGTATACTTACGTTAGTTAGGTATGGTTTCAATTATTATTTAACTTTTTAATATCGACACTAAGGACAAAGACTATGCCCACATTGGCTCAGGACGTAAACTATGCCCTTTCGACGTCCTGGGGGAGGATTTTGCCCTTTTTTATAGTCCAGACGAAAACTATGCCCTTTTTTTCGAGTCCGGGTGAAGTCTGTGCCCTTTTCTTGCGTCCAGAAGGGAACTATGCCTTTTTTTTTAGTCCTCACGAAAACTATACCATTTTTTCCGAGTCTAGGCTAAAACTATGCCCGCGTCCAGATGAAAACTAAGTATAAAAAAATCAAAATATTATTTACTGACCACTGTTGTGTTTTACTTTTCCTAAAACAAAAAACCCCTCCAGATTTGCTTATTCATGATTTTAACGGCTAACAGCCACTAGTATGCTTAGCTGTAAGAAGCTCACGGAAACAAAGCTCCTGAAAAAGATTTAACATTTTGTATTTAGGTTTTGCGATACTTTTATCCAAGTATCTACAGATGCTTTTGTAAAAAAGAACAACACGTAATTGTTATTCTTAGTAGGTCTAGCGGCTTTAGTATTGAGAGTTTGAATAAGTGCTTGGAAAAAAAGAGAATTAACTTTTTTTTAAAGATTTCGTAAAGTGAATATTATAAAAACTGTAGACAACAACCAAGATATAAATATATTTGACTACATATCTAATTACAAACATAAATATAAAGTGAGCTTAAATTAATTTCACTTCATCCAGGCTCTAGAAAAAGCCAACATCTTCGTCCAGACTCAAAGAAAATAGAATAATCTTTTTCTGGACTAGAAAAAAGGGCCTAGTTTTTGTCTAGACTAGACAAAAGAGCATATCCTTTGTCCAAACTCTGCAAAAGGGCAAAGTCTTCGTCTAAAATCCTGAAAGAGCATAGCTTTCGTCTGGACTAAACAAAAAGGCATAGTTTTTGTCCGGACTTACGAAAAAAGCATAATTTTCGTCCAGATTTCGAAATAGGACATTATCTTCGTCCTGGGCGTCAATATATGAACAATAATAAAGAGTATATTACAGCACAACAAAATATAAAAATATTTAGGCTGACTAATATTAGACTGTGTGCTTTCATCGAATCTTCCGATAATTTGGAATCAACTATCTAAATCTAACGCTGATCACATCCCTGTCGTTACGCTCATATCTGCCTCATAAGCTCACACACTGATTTCTAGTCCATGTTTAGTGTGAAAAATATAATTTTATCTAAGAATTTAAGAAAAATAATCCTGTAGAATCGTTTTTTCTAGTAATATAAAATCAAGAAAGAATCACGTACACTTGCATTTAAATGATCTTTAGAGATCTCTTAAATTTTTTTTCCTTTTATGAAACATTATGTCAAGATGAACCTATTTAGTTTTCAAAGAGATCCACCAGTTATTTTTTTAAATAACACAAGAAAAAAAGGACGAGTATGTGTAGAAGTGTGTAAGTAAGTGCATTCATGTGAGAAAAATAATTATCAGCAACGCTGGATATATTTGCACTCTCCTCACCTCTCTGAACTTTACTCCCGCTCATTGTCCTTAAGTCGAAAAATCACCTGTATCACAAATGCAAAAATTATGAAAGGACAAAATACATTAAAAATCAATTATTGTTTGTATCAAATAAGAAATAACTTTTTTTAATTTTTGAAAATTTTTAAAATCAATAAAAAAACTGTACAATATTTTTGATTACTGCATGTTATCTTGTCGTTCGTAACTTACTTTTTGTATAAATTTTTATTTACCGCTTACTAATTTATTTGTTCTAATTATAAATAACGTTGATTAAAAATTGATTTAGTTGAACATTTTGTTTCAGAACTTCGAAATTATTAAATTTTATCAAAGCAGGTTTCTTATGTATTAAAAAATATTTTTTAACTCATAATAAATTTGTTGTAAGATGCGTCAAATGACAGTCAATAAAACCCCTTAAAAATATTTTTTTACAAACCTTAAATGTTAGGTAAGTTTGATGTTTTGAGCTCATATTTCGTAAGGAATTTCTGAACCTTTATACATACTGGCAATGAATAGTATTATTCCTAATGAATTCGTAGCCTTAACAAGTTCTGAAATTAAAATATAAAAACGGTCAAGTTTTTTTTTGCGCAGCATACATTTTGTACGACATTCGTAGTATAATACTGTTTAGTACTCGTACTTTAACAAAATCAAACTAAGTAATAATGCCTTTTGCCCTAACATTTTTATATACTTTCTACATAGCAAGGCATGAATGTGTTTGATGTGAGGTTTGCAAGAAATACCAGTCAAAAGTCAATATTACTTAGTTTGATTTTATTTAAGTACGAGTACTAAACAGTATTATACTACGAATGTCATACAAAATGTATGCTGCGCAAAAAAAAAACTTGACCGTTTTTATATCTTGATTTCAGAACTTGTTAAGGCTACAGATTCATTAGGAAGAATACTATTCGTTGTCAGTGTGTATAAAGGTTCATAAATTTCTTACGAAATATGAACTCAATACATCAAACTAACCTAACATTTAAGATTTGTAAGAAACTATTTTTAAGGGGATATCATAACTTTTCAGGAAAATACCAGTCTTAAATGTTTAATTTAAAAAACTTAATAATATTAAATGTTGCTTATATTAGAAAGTACTGGATAGAAACGAAGTATGTTAAACATAGCTACGATGATCTAAATTTCTCAGTCTCACTAAATTTCTACTTAAATTTGGTCATTTAAAGATTTTTCAAGTATATTTGAATGCGGTTAATTTTGAGACACAGTTTCTTGATTCACCAAATAAATTTAATTGTCTAAAAAAATACAGTTCCAGGATTTTTATCTAAGATATTGGTTCTTTTTCTTTTTTTTACTAAACTACTTTATCATATTATTCTTAGCAATTTTTCTTTAAGCTCATGATATAAATTCAACTACTTTTTCGACCAAATTTTGTAGATAAATTACTTAGTAATTATAAAAATTAAAAATCCTAAATTTGTCATTTATTTAACTACTTCAAACCTTTTTTTTTCTTTTGTAATGATAAAATTTAAATATTCTAAGCTACAGTTATTTAATACCTGAGATTTCTTCACAGTAAAAAATTATTTATCACGAAAATACGTACGAAAATCGTAAAAGCGGTATCTAAGTTAATAAAAGAATTGCTTTTATTGAATCATTTCCTATTTTACTACTAATAAATTTATTTCTAATTTTAATTTCGATACTAAAATTAAAGCGTTCGCATTTAAGGCACAGAAAATTCAGGGATAGGATAAATAAAATATTGAAGTATTCTTGATATTTACCTTTTTGTTCGTTTTTAAAATTTTCCCAGGGTAGGTGTCCCACCTTAACAACACCTTATCTTGTCAGTCATTGTTTGAATGGCTGGGTACATTTTACATACTTATAAGTGCGCACATATACATTTAACCTCAATTTGCAACATATATCTCATTATTTATACTATTGATCATTTAGGGAATGATTTTACTATGAGAGAGTCATATCCACCACCTCCCCCTTCTGAGGCATCGTTGCGTCTTCCTATAAACTGCATATCTGCATGCCGCGGTGAAATGCTATATACGAGTAGCCTATATATATGATATCCTAGTAATTAGTTCATATTAAAAATACCACCTAGTTACCCGGGAGGGAGTGACGGAACGGAGTCTCGAACCCGAGCTCTCTAGGCGGGAAGCAAGTGCTCTACCATCTTAGCCACTGAGAACTCTTAACACTGCATGCTATCATCACTGTAAATTTGTTGAAATTAGGGAGTACCTGTAGCTAATATAACACTGTTGGCAGCTCTGCTTGATTTTAAGAACACGCCTACTTCAACTGTACACAGGAAAAATTTGGCTTGCAGCTAACCTCATCATAAGACCATTTCTCAGACACTGAGCTTGAAAAAATCTTGTTTTGACCATTTCGAGATACACATGTCTCGTTTTCGTTGTTCTCACGACTTTTTGACCTATATTTTTTGGTGAAGCTGCGGACTAGGATAAAAGAGACTTAATTAAACCAAAAAACATCAGACAGACCAGCAAAAATACTTATTTTTCAGTATTTGAAAATTCGAGTATACAAATCTAAAGTAAAAAGTAGCGCGGTCGCTGAGGCTTCGTCTGCTTTCTCAAACTTACCTCGTCGCGCTCCCGCGAGACTTGATTGGAAACAATACATTGAAAATACAAAATTTCTTATTTTGACAGTCAAATTTGACTTTAAGTTGAATGATAAATAATTTCGACAGTACTACTATTCAACGTATTATTTCACATCATAATAAATTTTTTCATGTTATAACTAATAAATGATTGTTAATAAGATTTTTTCATATTTTTTCAAAACTTTTATAAATTAAAATAAACATTTTTTATAGTGTATAATACAAAGATTGATTTGTATTGTGTTCTATTCTTTCACAGTTTTTTTTTTTTTTTTCGTGATTTAAGTCATTTGCTGTTTTAAGGCTTAAGGAACTTTTTAACATTGTTACCGGGAGAACAGTTCAGAGAAGTAAAAGAAGTACAAATATGTGCAGCAACACTGAAAATTATTTTTCTCACGTGGATATACTTACATGCGAGCCGTTGTACATACTTAATCCCCTTTTTTTTTATTTAATAACAAACTTGTTTATCTATTTAAAAATTTGATAAATTTATCTATAAGTAATATTTTATACCAAATAAATTGAAAGATTCGTACAGGTCTTAGAAAAGCCATTTAAACTGATTTTTCCATTAGGTAACATGTTAAATTGATTTTTTTTATTAAACATGTCGAAAAGCGTACACTTGAAGTATATGAAATTATTGTTTTAGGTATTTCGTATGCTATTTTGAGTATACTTTTAATGCTCAAATAGTATCTATCAAAAAGTCCTACGTGTAATGACCGTCTCTAAAGGACATCCACTGACATGGAATATTGTGCTATTGAAAAAACCGGAATTAGAGGATGGTTTTTTAAAATTTCTTAGACACAATTATATTTTGGGCATTAAATATAGACTAAGAATAAGTGTATGAGTGTATGTGTCAGATGTGAGCACAACGTAAGAAATGTAGTTTGTACGTGTTGCCATATCTGCAATGGAAACTTTTTTTATCTACGTTATATATAATTATTAATTTAGTGAATATTAAAATAATAATTAAAAGCAGACCTAATTAATGTACACATATACTTATTCTAACGATGGGTGCACGACCTTTGTACACAATATTATTTCTTATATGGTATTTTTATACTTTTTATACTCAGACTTATATTGTTTTCCATATAATTTTATAGAAGTTAAACTTCATACTTAAGTACCCTAAAATTACTGTCCACTGGTTTTTATTCTTTTTTTTTTTTTTTTTTAGTTAATATAACTGGAAACAAGAGTGTAAAATAAAATTTAATGAAATCCAGAATATGTATTGTGCTGTTGTATCATGGTGTGTAGCGGGCTGAAGTGGTGGAGAATGGCAAAAAAAAGGGGCAGAGAAGAATTAACATGTAATATCTACTTCCATCACAAACTTTTTGGAGGTTACAATTGTGAAATTGTTTATTTACTCTCACGCATAATGCAACTACAAAAGAATAACTTAAAAAATGTTTGATCACAATAATGTGTACTTTTGTAAGATTTACAATTGTTTAAAATTTTACCTCTAAATATAATGTAGAAAAGTAACATGTTGTCATATGAGTTCCATGAGCTTTTAGCCGTTTTTAAATGATTTTTACCAGTAAACGAATAAAGACTGTACTATAAAAAGAAGCTCACTATACAAAAAAAAAAAATAGAGTAGTAATACTTCCACTTAATAATATAAATAAATTTTTAAGTATATTTTTATTGAAAAAAAATTTTATTGATCTTTGTTTGAATTTGTTTTGCAGATCCATGGGATTTCCCACATCTGATACAGCCCACGCTGAGACGAGTGGAGTTCGTCGAGTCCAGTAATGGTATGGACGTATCTTGGCATGAAGGTAATACTTTTATTTTAATAAAGAAAAGAAAATCAAATCATTGTCACAATTGATTTCTTAGAAGTTCCTTATGTCGCGTACTCGGGGGGCTGGAATTTTAAAACCGACAGATTTGATGAAACGGAAGTGACTTACCGGAAGTCTCTTCTTCTCAAGTTTCTCCCCTCACTCCGTCCTTCTTACCAACAGTTCCCTACACACTACCCTCCTACCCACCATATATCTGCCAACCGTGCCAAGCTACTCTCCTACACACCTTTGCCCACCATTCCCCTTCACACTTTCAAGCAATTAATTTTTAAACGAATTTTAATTTTATTTTTCCACAATAATTTATATTTTACTTTGAATGTTTTTCTTTTACAATTCTAAAAAAAAAAAAAAATTTGAAAAACCACAAAATTCAATTTGTATAAATATAGTTCTGTCGATTTAATTATATGAGGCGCGTTAATACACATTAAATGTTTGTATTTTATGCGTTTGATGCATAAAATTCCAACCGAGTTTTTTTAAACCTGATGATTTCTTGGTATTTAAATAATGCTAATAATAACTGTTATGTATAAATTATTTGAATAAACATATACGATAGAGTTGCAGAACGTATCCATGGTTTTGAAGGGTGCTTATTTCGAATTCGAAAAACAAATTATTTTACAATGTCACATAATTATATAAATATAAAAATAATTTTAAAAAAATTTAAATACAAAAATTAAATAAAAAAAATTTGATCAAAATACAATAACAAACAATTAAAAATAAAAAAATAGAAAAGTATTGAATCAAAACAAAAAAGTTCAATGAAAAACAAATGAAATAAATAAATATGAAATGATGAGAAAAATGTATTTGAAAATAATACGAAAAATAATAAAAAATAAAATCAAAAGAAGGGAATGAAATCTAAAAAAACATTGAAAAACAAAATTCAACAAAAAAAATGCCAAAGGAGATGAAATAAAAATACAGGAAATAAGATTTGAGAAATTGAATAAAATGAAATGCATTATGAAAACAATAAAAAACAATCATAAAAACACATAAAAAATACAATGGAATTGAGAAAAAAAGTAAATAAAAAATGGCCCACAAAAATGAAGATTAAATAAAAAAAATACGAAAAGGAATAAAGAAAAGGAGAAACAAAAAAATTTTTTTTAAAGTAATGAAATAAAATATTAAAAAATAAAAAAATAAAACGGAATAAAATGTGAATTAAATATAAAAAACCAACGAAAGGAAATATGAAGAAAAGAAATTAAATTAAATATAAAAAAAAAAAAATGAAAAAAAAAAAAATAAATAAAACAAGAAAAAAAAAAAAAAAAAATTAACGAAAACAAGCCAGGGGGTATAAATGGGTCATGGGACCCACGGGAAGACCGAACTTATTAAAACATTAGATAAATTTAAAGACAAAATTTCTTAGGTCACAAGGGGGTCGCGAGACCCATAGAAAGAACGAAGCTCTATTAAAATTAGTTCTGCATTCATGTAGTTCACTAAAACAAAAACTTAAAGAACGTACGTCATGCACTACTAGAGTACGTCATGCATGAATACAGAACTTACAAAGTTCAACCATCGTGAGTACTAAAGTCGATTTTTTTTATTTTTTTTATTCGTTCTTCAAGTTTTTGTTTCAGTGAACTACATGAATGCAGTACTAATTTTCAGAGAGCTTCGTTCTTCCTATGGGTCTCGTGACCCCCTTGTTACCTTAAAAATTGTGTGTCTTTATACTCATATGATGTTTAGAGAACTTTGTTCTTACCGTGGGTCTTATGACCCATCTATACCCCCTGGTTTGTTTTTTGTTTATTTTTTTTTTTTCTTGTTTTATTTATTTATTTTTTTTCATTTCTTGTTTTTCCATATTTAATTTAATTTTTTTTTTTTCATATTTCATTCCGTTGGTTTTTTATATTGAATTCATATTTTACTTCGTTTTATTTCATTATTTTTAAATATTTCATTTTATCACTTTTTAAAAAAATTTTTTGTATTTCCTTTTTTTACATTTCTTTTTGTATTTTTCTATTTAATCTTCTTTTTTGTAGGCTATTTTTTATTGAATTTTTTTTTGTCATTCCATTGTATTTTTTCATATGTTATTATCTTTATTCCTTGTTGTTTTTTTAATGCATTTCGTTTTATCCAACTTTACAAATTTTATTTTCTGTATTTTTATTTCATGACCCATTTTTACCCCCTGGTATGTTTCTTTTAATTTTTTTTTTTATTTTTCTTCATTTCTTGTTTTTAATTAATAATTCTACAAACATAAAAACTATGATTTGTACTGTAATAGCAAACATTTCTCCAAATATTAGCATTAATGTACAAATGTCATCTTAATTTAAAACTTTGTTGACTTTTCCTTTAAATCAAATTTTTTTTGTTAGTTGAGTTTCTAAACTTGATTAATTTATTGATGAACTAAGTTTGAAAAATCTGTGATATTTTGGTATTGGACATAATCCTAGAAGATGTTACAAAACTTAGTAAGTCTAATACTAATTGGTTTTATTTATTTATTTAATAGTTTATAAGAAACTGTGGATTGTCTTCAATTTTTGCGTTTTCTTTCACTTTTACAAGGCTCAGAAAACTTTTAAAAAATTTTAAGACAGGTTATTCAATATTTTATCAGTGATAAAGATTATTCGAAACATCAAATCTTTTGAAATGACAAAAAATTGTGATTAATAAATATCACCAAATCAACAAACTAATAATGATAATTGATATAAAACCACTAAAAAATAATGGTTTTGTTAGTTTACATGAAATTTAACCTAATGTATTTTAGAGGAAGTTGTTTCTGGCAGCTATGTCCTGTAGGTAAAAACGAAAATACTTATATACTCTGAGCGTATGTGAAATGATAATAAAAATACGCAATAAAGGGAAAGGGTGATGCCGATTGCTTTAAAATTAACAAACATATAATTTGTGTCTTTTTCACTGCCAGGCTATTTCACGATTGTTTGGATTTGAACTTTTCAACGGAATATACTTAATTCAATTTTGAAAATCAATTATAATGTGCATAACTTACAAAAAAAAAAATCAAATAAATTTCTTTATTCATTAATAGATTTAAAAAAATCGTACATTATGTTACTACAGCACTAAGTACGATCATAAGCGCCCAAAAAGTACGGTTGTTGTATGTTGGTGCCAAAGTCGCGTATAATGTTCATCTTTTAAAGGGTGCGAAGTAAAATTTTGTGCCCTTGGGCCCACTTTTTACACAGTCAATTTCTCCGAGCCCTAGAGACTAACTGGAGAAAGCGAAAAACTTTTCCGTCCGTGGGCCCACAGTGTGGCCTAAAGGTGCAAAGCGGCAGTTGCACTCTGTGCCTATAGAAAAAAAAAACAGTTTTCGTTGGATAAATACAGTCAACTCTGGGGCTATTTTTTAGCCCGAGAGACTTGCAAAGCATTTTCGAGGGACGTAAAGTAGCAACAAAGTTACGGCACTCATGTAGTGAATCTTATTTTTTCTACTGCGGGCACACCAGCCTCTCAAAAACGCCTAAGGTAGGAAATAGTAAGCACGCAAAGCTATTTGAAATTTTACGTTAAAAAACCTACAAAGGATTTTTTGTTTTTTATTTTGAGAAAAACGGCATTGAATAAATTTTTTTTCCTGTTGTCAGCTGTAATATCGAAAAACAAACAATTGGAATATCCATAAATCACTTTTTTACTTCTCATAATAATCAATTTTCTGTTCTGAAAACATACAATTAGTTAACTTTTACTCCTTGTTTCACTTCTTTTATAGAACTATTTGACTGTTTAGTGAGAAAAAATAGGAGCCCCAAATAACCCTAGTATGACAAACCATTAAATGGCCTCGCACAGCTACTTTTACGATGCTTGTGCTATCTTAAAAATAGGCAAGATTAAAAAAAAAAAAAAAACATACTGACGAGCGTAGTATAAAATAACAACTTACAACAATAAATAAGCAATAAAATGTCAAAAAATCTCCGTCTTTCAAACTTTGTTACTAATGTTTTTTAATTGCCATTCAATTGGATGGTCCAATACCAAAACAACTAAATAAGTTTTTTCCAGACAAATTCGAAACAGTGTGTTAAAACAAAGTAAAAGTTTCATTAGCGGACATAATTTTTTGTAAATATTGGAAAAAATAGCTTTAATCTATGCAGTTATCAGCTCCATAACTTATTCAACAGTTTATTATCAACGGCAATAATTTTCCTTTCGTTTATCTTAATTTAGAAAAGCTTTTCATACCTCAAATAAGGATTATATAAATCATTATTAAAGAACCTACGTGAAAACATATTTTTTAAATGTTGGCCAGGGTCAAAGCCTGTTGTAATACTTGGCCGCTAACACGATTACGCAATTCACAACAATTACCGTCATTCAAAAGCAAATTTCCTAATGGATTCAAGTTTAGCGTGTTATTAAGGACCACATTAAAAAGTTATCTTAACACTATTGAATTAAGAGTAGTGTTAGAAATTTTATCATATTAAGGAGAAATGAGAACTATCATTTGCGAGTAATTCACATGATACTTTTTATGCAAATGCAACGACAAAATTGAGCACACAGCATGACTAAGTTAAGAGTTAGTTATCTTAAATCTTTAACGCATCTTAACTGTTAAACTGTTTTTTATGTATGCAATAATAATATAATTGTATTTTTAAGCATATTTATAGTACATAAAAATCTAATTGACCTTTTTATTTATTTGCTTTACAGATTGCTGGATTTTTGAAAGCAAGAGGATCATGGAAAGGAATTTTTCTGAAGGTAATCCTGTAATTTTAATAAGTCATACGAAATTTTATGAGATCTCTACTTATTTTAATTAGTATTTTCAACGTTGTGTTTCAATAAAATACTCGTAGGAGAAATTTCGTATAGCTAAACAGAAGTTATATACAATAAAACACTTATTGGAGGGATAAAAACTTGAATATAAACTAAATATTCAAAATTGTCATTTTCTTGAGCATCAGAATATGACTCAAAGTACCTTAAGTTCACGTAAATTATGGAAAATTCACCAGTTAATAATTATTTATTATGATAAGTGTAAGATGAACTTGTCTTATCAAATATTTGAACTCAGCCCGCTGGATTCTAAAACTGATGCCATATCAAGTAAGCTGAAAAAAACATTAGCGTGATTAACACTTAAACTTATCTTATTTTTCATTAATATATAAAACAAAGTCACAAAAACCGTTGGAATCGCCAACTGCAAAAACTGCTAATCCGATCATGCTAAAATTTTGCATACTGATTCTTGACACCATCTGGATGCGTGTTGTATAGTTTTTATCTTTAAAAATTAATAACGACAGCGGCAGCAAGTTACATTATTTTAAGGTATGGAGTCTCCTTTAACCCTCCGCCCCCTTAGTTTAAAATAACATAATTTTTATTCATGACTAAGAGTTTTTTTTTAATTTGTAAAATAGAACTGATGAGTGAAATAAATTTTTATACATAGTTGCCTTACAACTTTGTCATAAAAAATAAATGGTTTTACTTTGTAAAAAGAACCTCATTAAATTAAAGCAAATGTTTGACATCTAATATCATTTTTAGCAATAAGCTTATTTAGTCATACTTTAACTCTGAGACCCTCTTAAATTTTTTTATGTATATAAGGAATACTTTAATTATTCAGCCTTTCTTGTAACATCGTTGATCGCAGGTATGATTTTAAACGCTTTAGAGCAGAAAACTATTCAATCTGCCATTCCCCTTCACACTTTCAAGCAATTAATTTTTAAACGAATTTTAATTTTATTTTTTTACAATAATTTATATTTTACTTTGAATGTTTTTCTTTTACAATTCGAAAGTTTTGTCGATTAAATGAAATAAGGCGTGTTTTAAATAAATTATTCAAATATACATACACAATAGAGTTGCAGAACTTATCCATCGTTTTTAAGGGTGCTTATTTCGAATTCGAAAAACAAATTATTTAACAATGTCACATAATCATATAAATATAAAAATAATCTGAAAAAAATTTAAATACAGCGTTACGTAGGATTCTAAAGGTTCGGGGTTTTTAATAACAACGCGGTGGTTGAACTCAATCAATCACTTTATTGCTATATTCATTGAGGGAAGGCACTTTGCGGTCCCGAGTTGCTTATTGCGACTATCCTCCTTCTAGTCCCGACGTTCAAGAGCCCTGTGGCCACTGCTGCGGGCCTTTTTATGCTCTTTCTTCCCCCACTTGTGCTCCTTTCTAATACTAATAGCTGAGGCCCATCCCACGTAGTATGTTCCATACTGTGCGTGACACATCCGAGGCCGCTTTGTTTTCGCCCTCGACAACGTTCTTTTCTGTACCACCTCGAGAATGATCGTTTAATTAGTGTCTGTATCATGTTGTTCGTGTTGTAATGTATACTTATCATATAAGAAAAATTAATGAGGTGTTCCTATGAACATCCTCGTTTCTTTTTTTCTTACAGGCTTTGATTAGTTTTCCGCAAGTTTATAATTGTGTTATTACACATATTGTTCGTGTTTGCGCTCTTCCCTCTTACATAATAAATTGAAAAATATGCCCTTGTGGGTCTCACTTTCATTTATGATTTTTCAATTACCATTTATTGCTTATTATATAATTTAATATTTACTTATTTACTTACATATTTTTTTTTTTTTTTAGTTGCTTCATACGTGTTCGTTCTCATCATTATGGTTATTATTTTCCTTCTTTCGGTCTTATTTTACTTAGAACTTTTGTTTTGTGTATTCAATTTCTTTTTTTTTTTTTTTTTTCTTTTTTTTTGTTTTATACTATATTCAACTATATTCATTACATTTCACGCACCGTCTTCCACACAACATGACAAAAATCTTTTATTTTTATTTTATTATCATCATTATTACATACGTATTCTTTTTTTTTTTTTTTTTTTTTTTTTATCCATTTAACACATTATTGACCCAAAAGGTATATTAACCGTTCTTATTTACGTATCTACTTACTTTTTTCAATTTCTATTTATTTACTTATATTTTTTCTTACCTATGGATTTTTTTTCTTTTTTCCTTTTTTTTTTTTCTTTACTAGACATCGTCAATGCTTAGGTATTAAGGCTCTACGGTTAACTTAGCTTAAGTTTGTTTGTTTCTTATGGTAACTGTTTGTTACTGCCCGTTGGTTGATCTTCTTGTCACCGCTCACCCCGTACTTGGATAAGTATTGGCTGTAGTGTCATAGAATTCCCCGGATTTTCATTTCTTGCGACATTGTTTCTGGTTCTTTTTTCTGCAAACATTCTATATAAATTTAGTATAAGTGGGGCCCCCCATTTTAAAATTTCGACCGATCCTGCAACCGCCCCCAACGTTATTTCACCCCTAAAACATGAAATAGTTATCCCTTTTTTTGTTCTAACTCTCATTTATCGTAAGCTCCTAGGTTCCTAGGTTACCCTTCATTAAGGAAAGAGAGAACAACTACGAGAGAGAGAGAAAAATTTTACTCTCCTTCTTATTTTATTTTTATTCCTTTATTTTTATTTTGTTTTAACGTTCTGTGTAAATACAAATGCCCATGCCATACAATTCATTACACATATTTTCCTAATAATCATTAAATGCAATCTAGTATTAGGGCTTGACTGGTTATTACGGTAAGTAGCGAGTGTGGCTCCGTCTTTATATTCAGGGTATATCGTTGCATATAATATTAATGTTATACTTATGTACATCTATATTTGTTACACCATGTATGTGTATACTACAAACATAAGGTACATAATAATCTTATTCCTTAGGAGTTTCTTTTTTCGCTTAAAATTCTGTTTTCTTTCCCACGTCGCGTGTTAGGGTCATGCGTATCTGTATGTTTACAGCGTTGTTTTCGCCGATTCTCGCGACATTTGTGTATTTATTCGTTTATTGCACCTTTAGAAGGTTTCGCGTTGTATTACGGTTTGTCCCTATTTTTGGTTGGGATGAGCTTGGAGGAGTAGATTATTCTATAATCGCGCCTTTCCGTAGTAAGCAGTATGTCACGTCGGGACCAATACTTCACTCATTTCCCCTTACTTATACATTATCTCCTTTCGTCCCCTTTTTTTTTATTACTGTGTGTATAAATACATACCTTATCTTTTCCTTTTCTCATGTGACAGGATTCAAGGAGGGAATGTCAAAGGGATTCTGTTGGGTTTTCCTTTTCTTATTGCTGCTCTCCCGGCTGTGTACTCGCTGATTTTGTCCGGTACTCTTCCTTGTTGTTTCCACACAACGCAAAAAAAATTTTTACTATGACTAGTGCAAGTGCGATTTTTGATATTTTCGTGCGGTTGCCCGAGTTTCTGAAGTTTAAGAAAAAATTTCTTTTAGTTGCGTACACGGCTCGTTGTTGATCCGTACGCTTATTTTGGCGCACCGAGGCCTCTGTGTGAGCAAGGGTGGTCTCACAACGTGGCCCCTTTGCCCTTGCGGCGGTACCTATATTGTGGAGGTGTTGGAACCTGTGAGGTTTGGTGACCCTTAGGGGTACCGTTTCTCCTTGTTTTCCAGGACCACGAGGAAGCGGTGGCATGCATGTCATTCGACGGCCGCGTGCTGAAGAAATACTGTCGAAGTCTTGAGTCCGGGGTGACTTATACTATTGTTATCGTATGTACTTGCCACCGGGCCTTCATGGTGGGGGTAGTCGACGTGCAGTTCGACGCTGCTTTCTATCCTCTCGACAGCCGACCGATAATCCAGGTGCGCTATCAGTTGATTTACTTCTCGTCATAGTTGCCAGTTATATGCTTTTGTAAAGAAAAATTACCTTAGGTGGACGGTCCAGTGGACGGTCTGTTCGTCGCCAAGGACGTGACCGTCGATCCAGTTTTGTCTCATGACGACTGCATGCGCCGTTTACGGGTGCTGTTATTATCCAGGAGTGACTATGGCGGGGGCAGGATAGTCCCTGACGGCGGGCGGATGAAGGAGGGAGGAAGAGGGAAGAGGAAGATCTGTCTTAGTTCGCGAACTCGTGGGCCACGATAAAAGTGTGATAAAAATTTTTTTCTTGCGGTTACCCCTTATTATTTTTATTTAACGTTCCTCCATGCTCCTCTCGGCCGTACAAATATGTAACTAAAAAGGTTTTTTTTTTTTTTTTTTTTTTTTTACATATACATATATATGCCTATGTTCTGCGTATGTCTTCTAAGTGTACACTTATGTGATAATTGTATTGACATGGTTTTAACGCTAGTTAGATAGAGCCACACGCACTTTTTACCCACCTCTCATACATCGTTCGTGTAAAGAGTAACAAAGAAAATACAAATAGAATATCACTTTATAATACACTTTATTTATTCATTTTCTCTTATTATTATAATTGTTATTATTATTTTTATATTGCATGTTTCTCTCTTCTCCTTAATTCCTCAGTCTGTGCTAATTTCGAACGTAATATATTTCCTTTCGTTACATGTCTCCTCCCGTATGCCTGTATTTAATGAATCTTCGCGGTGCGTCCGGGGGCCACGAAAGAAAAAGAGTTCCCGAGAGAAGTGGCATTTATTTTTACATCTATTTCTACCCCCTATTCGTCTATAATGCTTTTATTCGTAAGTAACTATTGGGGTGGGGAGCAAGTTGCCTCTTGGTCCCTTTCACTTTTCTTCTTCTCCTCTTCTTATAATCTCATCCCTTGGACACGGAGATTTCAAAACACAAGCTTTTTTTATTTTGTCCACATGTGAGACCCGTATTTCTTCATTTCTCTGTAACCTCACATTATGGTTCCTGTTTTCTATGCCAACTATTTCGTGAGGGCCCTCGTATTGGTCATCAAATTTCCCTTTAGATGGCTCTTTTAGTACATACACCATCTCACCTTCCATAAAAAAATTCGTGTTCACCGCCCTATCATAATAGTACTTTGATCTGTATTTGTTCTGTGTTTGGGTCATTGCTGCCAATGATTGTAATTGCGCGAGTGTCCCCGTTATTTGCAGCAGTAACTCTGTATATGTTTGACCCATCTCTGGCTTCTTAAAGCTTGACGGGAGTTTTGCCTGTTGACCAAATAAAAGCTCGTAGGGTGTGTAGCCTGTACTCTCGTGTTCCAACGTATTGTAAGCGAGCATACACAACGGCAATAGTTCGTCCCATTTTTCGGTCTCACTAATGTAGGCTTTTAAGTATTCTGTAAGAACGTGGTACATGCGTTCAATTGCCCTGTTGCTCTGAGGATGAAATGCCGTGCTCCCAAGTTTTTCGATTTTGAATAATCGCGTAAACTCGTCCATCGTTTTGTTCATAAAATGCGTTCCTTGGTCTGATAATAATTTTTCTGGCACTCCAAAGTATGCTAAAAATTCATTCATTAAGGCCCTCACCGTTTCTTCAGCTGTTGCTCTTTGTACCGGTATTAATACAATAAACTTGGTTAGCCAATCCTGTATTGACAGGATATGTGTATAGCCGTTTGTTGAAGGCTTATTAATTGGTCCGTAATAGTCAATCGAGATTTTTTCAAACGGTCTGCTGGGCGTATCTGTAACGAGCATAGCTTGCTTTGTTTTTACACGCACTAGTTTCTTAGTCTGACATGACCTGCATCCAAGTATAAATTGCCTTACATCGGCCCTCATGTTCCTCCAATAATAGTCCCTTGCTATCTTATTGTAGATTTTATTCATTCCTTTATGACCCCCGATTGTTGATTCGTGATACTCCTTAATAACCTTATATCTTTGATCCACTGGTGGTATAACTAAGGTGTTCATGTAAAAGGTCGCTGCGATCTTGAGGTTCTTAAAAGTTTCCTCAAATTGTTCCACGAAGTAGATCCATTGGCTCATGTTGAGTATTGCGAAGTCACGTATCACGCCTATGGACTTTATTTTATTTATCATTACTAGTGCCTTGAGTGACGTAATGTATTTCTTGATGTCCGATTTTAGCGCCGTATCTTCAAAATGCGATTTAATATACATTTGCATTACCGCGACCTTTCTCACATTTTCTCTCATGACGTCACCGACTATCTTTTTTTCATTATTTAGGGCTATTGGATCTATGTATCCGCGCTCATATAGGGCGTCTATTATTTCCGTATCAGGCACGCTTTCTGTTACCGTTGCGAATACTAGGTTATCTAAATAATGAAATGGGTGATCCTTTGCCCGGTGCATTCTTTGGAATAGCTGTACGTCTATTTCTTTTCCCGGTAGCCACGGTGATTTCTCATGTGGTAACCGTGTCCTGCATACTTTGTACTTTTTTAGTTGTGGGAGGTTTGATTATCCTTTTTTTGAAGGTCTGCTTCCTCTGGTTCACTTTCCGACTCCAGTCTGGCCTTGTTTAAACCAGCCCCCTCTTCACTCTCATTGTTTAGTAAGTCTGAACTACTTGAAGAGTCGGGGGGTTGGTGGTGGATCAGGTGGGGGCATGTCTCCATCTTCATAAACGTTTTCATTCATGGAGTCACTTTTATTACGCTCTATTTCTTTAACTCCTTCCTCTTTTTTTTCCATGATTCGTTTACTTCACTGTTCCAATTTATATTGGCGCCCGATTCGTCACTAACCCGCGATTCCCTTTCCACCGGGCTTTGTTCCTCCTCGCTATGCCTGGTTGCGGCAACGAGTGGCCTGAAGTGGTTGTTGAGGAGATGCAAGTGTACATATTCCTCATTGGCATTAATCGTGAAACTTTCGAAAATTTCACACTTTTTTCCCCTCTTAGTGCCCTGTAGATGTATACAAATATTCTTCCTAAACTCTTGTGCGAACAACAATATGCAATCATCATTACCATATTCTGTATTGGACTGCAGGATTTTTTCTACCTCCTCCAGGTCAACACATATATTTTTCCACTTCGAACATTGTAGTACATCCTGGAGTTCTCGCGCCGTCAATTGCAAGTCACAGGAAAAAATAAGAGAGTCGAATAAGCAATTACGTGGTATTTCTACCGGAAGTTCTTCGATAAGTTTTAAATTTTCATTCGACTCCATGCAGTTTTGTTCTAAATTCCGTTCGGCTACATTTTCGCCTCCTGTTTTACTTTCAAGCTTATTACCTTCATCGGTATAATCGTCCGTTACCCCTCTTATTCTTTTATTCCCCGATGGGTTTTCATTTATCTGTGGTGATTCACGCGGGGTATCTTCCTCACTAAAGAATTTCTCTCTATCCCCTGAGCCCGTTCTCTCCTTCGAGGGCTGTTGAGATATGTTTGTATCATTATCTGTACTTACCGTCGGATCACTCAGAAGTCGATCGGTGATAGTATCGGATTCCCAAGCGTCTATTCTCATTCCCGGCTTGCTTTTAAAGTCTCGGCGCTTAACATGTAGTCTAACTTTCGCTTGGAAGTTATCTATTAAGTCATTAAGTAACGCTCCGATCTTTTTGTTTACTTTCGTCCCTTTTTCTGGACTTTCTTTCGTCTGTGTACCCCGTCGTGATTCATTTATTTGCTTCTCGCTTACACTCTCACTAGACGGTCTGCTTCGTGCCCCTTCCTTCGGCGTCGGTCGGTCCCCTTCGACCGTATTCGGTATTTTCTGTTGCTGCTTGTTACTCTCTTGGAGCACACTTTGCGCGTGAGCTTGGGCCCATCGGTCATTCTCCTTCTCTCCTTTATTCATTCCTTCATTCGCTAGGCTAGTTGCGGCTAGTTGGAATACCCAATGTTTTACAGGCTCGGATTTTCCTTTTAAGGCCACCGGTGAGTCACAGTTCGCTATGATAATCTCCTTCGATACAGTTTCTATTTGCGGTGTTACTGAAAAATTTGGCGGGTGCCTATGCAGCGTATCCAATTGTCTTTTGCGATTTTTTCGTTGCATCTTCGGTTGTATTTCTAGTTCTAAATACGGTGTGCTTGTTATTTCCACCCCTTTTTTCAAATTTTCTTCTTTGCACATGTAAGCTAATTTATCCTTAGTCAGACCCTGTGATAGAATTTGTTCTTCACCATTGTTTAAGGGTCCTATTTGAATATTTTTCCCCTTATTCTCTTCTGTGATCTGTACTATCTGCTTACGCGGCCTGCCTCTTTTCCCTTGTTTCTTACGTGGTTCTGCTCCTTTAGTCTCTATAATTTCACTTGCCACCGGCCACTCTGATTCTGAATCTACGTCGCTGTGTTCATTGACCGTCAACTCATCTGAGTTATTCGTCTTGCGAGGCTTTTTCCTTTCTACCTTTTTGTTCGACTCGTCTGAATCGGAAATATTCTATCTGCCATTTCTTATCCTTTCTTATTATGTTTCTCTCTCTTCTTGTCCGCATTTTGAATATTCGTGCGGGTGGCACATTTATGTCACCATGACCATCTCTCTCCTGCTCTTCAGCAAGTTCATATAACTCTCATCACGGTAGTTCAGGATTTTTCTCTCCATCCTCTATAATCGGATTTCGGAACAGTGCGTCCGGTGCCTTATTGGCTATTCCTGGTCTATAAACAACGTCAAATTCATAGCCCCTTAATTCAGCTTTAAGCCTACTAAATCTTATATCTGGCTTCTTTGATGAGTGAAAATGTTTAAGAGGCTCATGGTCCGTAACCACTGTAAACTTTCTGCCACATAGATAGGGTCGAAACTGCTCTTTTGCATATACTATAGCGAGCAATTCTTTATCGTACGTAGGGTACCGAATTTCGCTGCCCTTTAGGCATCTAGAGGCATACTCGCACGGATTGTCTTTTCCTGTTTCTCCCTGACTCAATATTGCCCCAATGGCATAGTCAGATGCATCCGTTGTCACCACAAATGGTTTTTCTAGATCGGGTGCTTTAAGTACAGGCTCGCTGCAAAGCGCATCTGCGAGCGTTTTAAATGCTTGCTCATGCTGCTCTTCCCATTTAAACTCTGTACCTTTCTTCAGAAGCTTCGACAGCGGTTGAGCTATTTTAGCGTATCCTTTAATAAATCTCCTATAATATCCAACAAATCCAAGAAATTGTTTAATTTTCTTTGCATTTGTAGGCCTTGGATATTTTCTTGCAGCCTCGATTTTCTTCGTATCCGTTTTTATTTCACCATTTCCTACAATATGGCCTAACACTTTTCCTTCACGTTTTAAGAATTGGCACTTCTTTGGCTCAATTGTAAGGTTTGCTCTTGACAATCGCTCTAACAACCTTATAAAGCGTTTGCAATGTTCTTTAAAATTCGACGCGAACACCATTATATCGTCTAAATATACCTCTACCTTATGGCCCTGCCAGTGCAAGCGTTATTGCTCTTAGAAACGTGTTTGGAGAATCCGTGCAACCCATTGGCATTCTTTTGTACTGGTAATGCCCATCCGGTCCCGAAAACGCTGTTTTATGAGCATCGTCTTCATGTATTTCGACTTGAAAAAATTCCTGCTTCAAGTCTACCACTGTAATATAGCGTGCTGTTGCCAGATGTTCCAGTATATCACTCTGGAAGGGAAGTGGATTACAACTGCCTATTGTTATCTCGTTGAGTTGCCTGAAATCCGTTACTACCCGCCAGCGCTTTTCGCCATCTGGTCCTGCGTTTTTAGGTACGATCCACATGTTTGAGCTGTACGGTGACTCTGAAGGCTCTATTATGCCTTGTTCAAGTAATTTCTTAATTTCAACTTTCATTTGCTCTCTCACAGCTGGTGGATATCTATACCGCTTCGTTACTATCGGTTTATCCGTAGTCGTGTTTATTTTATGTTTTAAAAGATTTGTCGCTTTCAGTTGTTCCCCATCGAGTCCAAAAACGTACGGGTCAACCTCTATAAGCCCTCGCACATGTTTTTTCTCTTCTTTGTTGCACCCCGATATGTCGACTTACTCCATTATTTTGTCGACTCGCGCTTTCCTGCAACTTAGGACGTCTGTTTTAATGTTTTCCTCAAGTATTTGAGTAGTCTCGTTGTCACGGCCGTCCTTATCACAACCCACGTTTCCCACGATATTTTTCTTCGAACATGTGCAGCTGGCGTCGTTTCTTATCTCATTGCCTAGTTTTCCATTCTCTTAAGGGTTTTCAGTTCCTCGAAACATCTGTACAAAGGCTCTTTCTAATGCTTCTACGTCATCCCCATTGACGTCCGATGAGTTAGCTTTCTTCGTCGTCTCAAACTCTGAAAGGTCCACCACTGGGACTGGTACATTTATTATTTCATTTGATATATTTAGACATTCAGCATACACCTAACCATTATTTTTCGTTGCGATAAAATTACCGAACAAAATACCTTCTGTAAGCTTTTGTAGTGGGACCCAGCCCACTTTAATTTTCTGTGCGACTCTTTTATATACGTATATATAACTTGCCTCGTTTTTGGCACAATTTCAAAACTTTCTGATTCTCGTAGCGAAATTCTCTTTCCATTCGACTTCAGTGTGTTGTCTTCGGCATTGATCTGACCGTTATACAACTTAAAAATATCCCATCCTATGATTCCTTCCACCTCTATGGAAAAGTCATGGGGGAGTACGTGTAGGGTACACATAAAGTTTTCTAGGGGTAATCTTATAGATCCCAAAGTTTGGCGAGCTCCGTGCGTTACGCCTTTTATTTTTAATCTTTCCCTACCATTTACCGCTACTCCAATATCAAGACAATTCTCTTTAATTATTGAAATTTTCGCACCCGTATCGGCATAAAACGTCGCACCTTCGTTTATATAAGGGCTTTTTAGAATTACTGTGGGTGGTGTGTATCCTATTTTCAAAAAATTTATTTTCACTGTGCGAGATAGCTGCTGCTCATCTTTTTCTTCAGCCTTAGAATTTTCACGCGTCGTGGCATAAGTCTCCGATACCTTATGCTTGTCATTATCCATACCCTCCTCTAACACTCCTAACTTCCTCTCATAAATTTCTTCATTTATTGCTTTGTTATGCCCGACGATTGGGGATCGCGTCGAACATACTGCAAGTTTAAATGCCCAGTTTTCGAGCTGTTTACCCTCGCACTTTGTCCATTAAGATTATCTCTCCTATAATCATCCTGGTTATCCTGATTATTCTGATTGGAGTATTAGTTATTTCGCCTGTCCCGATAATCGTCCTTGCTGTGGTCATATCTATTATAATTATGACCTACTTTTCTGTCATTGTAACTATTTCCATCATAATTATTACTGTTATTATTATTGTTATAATAATTATTACGATCGTAGTTATATATTCTTCCCTGGTAGCGATTCCCTTGATTGTAAGGCCTTTTACCATTATTCCCTTGTTGTCGATCAAAAATCCTATCGTTTCCATACCGACGGTGATAATCATTATACGCCACTTTCCTATCATACCATCCTTCTTTTTCTATTGTTTCTTTTTTTGGTTCTTCATCAACGTTAGGATTTTTTATTATTCTTTTTTTTGCATCTTGTCACAATTTTTCACATTCACTAGTAGAATGGGCGCCGTGCTCTCGACAATACGAACAGTACTTTTCGTCAACCACACCGTCCCACTCGTCCGTATCTGACTTTCCCACGGGTGCGTCGCTACCGATAAGGCCCACCATGGCGTCATACCGTCTCTCGGCGTTATTTGCTCTTAATCTGCTCTTTTGCACTATCATTGAGCGGCGGAGGCTTAATTCATTATCTACAGTAATGGCAGCTTCAATAGCCTCCTCTAGCGTTTTTGGTTGGAACCCTGCGACGTTCCAGTTATACGGTGCCTTTGATCCGTACAGAAACTGCTTCACTGATTCACCGTCTGATCTCTTTTTCGACGCGTCTTTCTCGGCCCGCGTTAAGAATGGGTTCGCCTCATGTGCCATCATGATCCCATTGTGTAGTCGCTGGACTCACCCGCAATATTCCATAATTAATTTCTTACTCCATTGCGTGACAGTTTTAAGCTCCACTGAAAGTGTCTCTATTCCTCTTATTGTATTGAATCTTCGTGACAGAGCCGACAGAAGCTCGTCAATTGAATTTAATAACGATAATCGCGTGCAGAATTGATCGTCCGCTATGCCTCGCAATTTATTTCCCAAAAGTCCTATGAAATATTTTTCATACTGGACAGGTATTGTTCCCTTTATCATTTTAACCATTTGCTCAAATAAGGGAAACTGCACGGGGTCTCCATTATACAGTGGTATACCATTTACTGCGTTGTTTAGGTAGCCTAATATATTAAGATTCGAGTCTAAGGCTAACGGTACCCCTGTTTGTTGCCTATTACTAGGAAAAAATTGCATGGTTTCATGCTGAGGGTTATCGCGTATGTTACTTTGCATCTTTTGAAAAAATTCTGCCTGATTATTTATCGGCAGCTCGGTTGGTCAGTCACATGCAGGGAAAAGGTATTCTGTATTTGTATACGCGTCATTATGATTTTCTTCGTATCCAAACCTCAGCCTATCTGTCCTATTGTTTGATGTATAGTAGTTGTAATTTTTGTCATTTGAATGCAGAGGTAGCCAATTGCAGAATGGTATAAAAGGTTGTTCACTGTTTGTATTTTCTTAATCTCGCCGTTTGGTATACTTTTCCTGCCAACTCGTTTTGCCTAGCCCTTCCACGCCTAATTGATCACGTTTCCTGTCCACCCCTATGTTCTTAATTGCATTTTCTTTTAATTCTGATTTTTCTGGTGCAATTTCCAACATCTCTATTTCTGCTGTTTCATTCGTTGGCTCTGCTAATTTTGTATTAGGATTTTTCCTAAATTAAATTTTTGGTTTTATATTTTTAAATATCTTTAACATAAGAACTTGATTTTTCTTATCCATCTTCTCATAGAGTGCATACGATTTGGGGTCGTGTTCAAGCATAACCGTTATTGTATCTGAATCTTCCTGTGTCATGGAAAAAGTTTCGTTTAAACCATCCCTACCGTTATCAATCTCTTCCCCGTAGCCGGACATAATTATTTCTTTCCCCTTTTTTTTTATATTAGAGTGATGTGATTTTAATTATATTAGTTGATTTCAGTCCACGCACGAAGAAATAATAGAGAAAAAAGGATCCCTATTTTATTTCCGATTCTGTATTTCTATTTTACTGGCTTCTAAAACGAGCGGAACTAGCCGTATTCAGGTTAAGTATTATTTTATTTTGTACGTCGTTTCCTTAGCTAAAAAACCCCGAGGGACAATAAGTGTATATATTTGGGAGGATAAAAAGAGATATTACTTACTCTGACAGAAGGCACGAAACGATAAGCGCCAATATACTCCAAGTCATCCTCTTTACAATGGTTCCTTTTGAAACTGGATGTTGACTCTAGTCCTTCCTTACTCGATAGTAGCTGCAGGTGACTGCCTTGAATTTTCTGCACCTGTTGTTGCACTGCACTATGTGTGCTTCCCGATTGTTGCTCGAAAATTCCGAAATATCACGTGTAAGAAAAAATTTTTATTTCGCGACAAAACCTACCCCACACTTAGCACCAAAACTGTTACGTAGGATTCTAAAGGTTCGGGGTGCTTAATAACAACGTGGCGGCTAAACTCAATCAATCACTTTATTGCTATATTCCTTGAGGGAAGGCGCTTTGCGGTCCCGAGTTACTTATTGCGACTATCCTCCTTCTAGTCCCGACGATCAAGAGCCCTGTGGCCACTGCTGCGGGCCTATTTATGCTCTTTCTTCCCCACTAGTGCTCCTTCCTAATACTAATAGCTGAGGCCCATCCCACGTAGTATGTTACATACTGTACGTGACAAAAGAAATGAAATGAAAAAAATTTAAACAAAATACAATAATAAACAATTAGAAGTAAAAATAAAAAAAAAAGTATTAAATCAAAATAAAAAAGTTCATTAAAAAAAAAACAAAATAAATAAATATAAAATGATTAGAAAAATAAAATGGAAAATAATATGAAAAATAATAAAAAAATTAAATAAAAAAAAAGGAATAAATTTCGGAAAGACATTAAAAAACAAAATTTAACAAAAAAAATGCCAAAGGAAATGAAATAAAAATACAGGAAATAAGATTTGAGAAATTGAATAAAATGAAATGCAATATGAAAACAATAAAAAATGATCATAAAAACACATAAAAAATACAATGGAATAGAGAAAAAAAAGTAAATAAAAAATGGCCCACAAAAATAAAGATTAAATAGAGAAAATACGAAAAGGAATGAAGAAAAGGAAAAACAAAAAAATTTTTTTTCTAAAGTAATGAAATAAAATATTAAAAAATAATAAAATAAAACGAAATAAAATGTGAATTAAATATAAAAAACCAACGAAACGAAATATGAAGGAAAGAAATTAAATTAAATATAAATAAAAGAAATGAAAAAAAAAAAATAAATAAATGAAACAAGAAATAAAAAAAATAAAAAAAAAATGAACGAAAACAAACCAGAGGGTATAAATGGGTCATGGGACCCACGGGAAGACCGAACTTCTTTAAACATTAGATAAATATAAAGACACAATTTCTTAGGTCACAAGGGGGTCACGAGACCCATAGGAAGAACGAAGCTTTATTAAAATTAGTTCTGCATTCATGTAGTTCACTAAAACAAAAACTTAAAGAACGTACGTCATGCACTACTAGAGTACGTCATGCATGAATACATAACTCACAAAGTTCAACCATCGTGAGTACTAAACTCGATTTTTTTTATTTCTTTTGTTCGTTCTTTAAGTCTTTGTTTTAGTGAACTACATAAATGCAGTACTAATTTTCAGAGAGCTTCATTCTTCTTATGGGTCTCGTGACCCCCTTGTTACCTAAGATATAGTTTGTCTTTATACTTATATGATGTTTAAAGAACTTTACTCTTACCGTTGGTCCCATGACCCATTTATAGCCCCTGGTTTGTTTTTTTTTTTTTTTTTTTTGTTCTTTTCTTGTTTAATTTATTTTTTTTTTTTTCATTTCTTGTTTTTTATGTTTAATTTAATTTTTTTTTTTTTTTATATTTCATTTTGATGGTTTGTTATATTTAATTTATATTTTACTTCGTTTTATTTCATTATTTTTTTATATTTCATTTTATCACGTTTTAAAAAATTTTTTTGTATTTTTTTTTTTTTACATTTCTTTTTGTATTTTTCTAATAATAATTTTTCTTTTTTGTAGGCTATTTTTGATTTAATTTTTTTTGTCATTCCATTGTATTTTTTCATGTGTTATTATCTTTATTCCTTGTTGTTTTCTTAATGCATTTCATTTTATTCAATTTTTTTAATTTTATTTCCTGTAATTTTATTTCATGACCCATTCATACCCCCTGCTTTGTTTCTTTCAATTTTTCTTTTTTTTCCTAATTTCTTGTTTTTAATAAATAATTTTACAAACGTAAAAACTATGATGTGTACTGTAATAGCAAACATTTTTCCAAATATTAGCATTAATGTACAAATGTCATCTAAATTCAAAACTTTGTCGACTTTTCCTTTTAATCAAATTTTTTTTGTTAGTTTATCAAAAAATTAATCAAGTTTAGAAACTTAACTAACAAAAAAAATTTGATTAAAAGGAAAAGTCAACAAAGTTTTGAATTTAGATGACATTTGTACATTAATGCTAATATTTGGTAAAATGTAAGCTTATCAAAAAATTAATCAAGTTTAGAAATTTAACTAAGTCTGAAAAATCTAAGATATTTTGGTATTGGACATAATCCTTAAAGATGTTACAAAACTTGGTAAGTCTAATACTAATTGGTTTTATTTATTTATTTAATGGTTTATAAAAAACTGTGAATTGTCTTTGATTTTTGCGTTTTCTTTCAATTTTACAAGGCTTAGAAAACTTTTAAAAAATTTCAAGACATGTTGTTAAATATTTTATCAGTGATAGAGATTATTTGTAACATTAAATCTTTTGGAATAACAAAAAATTGTGACTAATAAATATCACCAAAAAAACAAACTAATAATGATAATTGATATAAAACCATTAAAGAATAATAATTTCGTTAGTTTACATAAAATTTAACCTGATATATTTTTAGAGGAAGTTGTTTCTGGCAACTATGTCCTGTCGATAAAAACAAAAAGACTTATATACTTTAAGCGTATGTGAAATGATAATAAAAATACGCACTAAAGAAAAAGAGTGCTGCGGATTGCTTGAAAACAAACACACATATGATTTATGTTTTTTCCACCAGCAGGCTATTTCACAACTGTTTGGATTTGAGTTTTTAACAGGATATACTCAATTCAATTTTAAAAATCAATAATAATGTGCATAACTTACAAAAAAAAATATCTAATAAATTTCTTTATTCAATAATAGATTTTAAAAAATCGTACATTATGTTACTACGGCACTAAGTACGAACATAAGCACCCAAAAAGTACGGTTGTTGTATGTCGATGCCAAAGTCGCGTATAATGTTTATCTTTCAAAGTGTGCAAAGTGAAATTTTGTGCCCTTGGTCCCACTTTTTACACAGTCAATTTCTCCGAGCCCTAGAGACTATCTGAAAAAAGCAAAAAACTTTTCTGTCAACAGTGTAGCCTAAAGGTGGAAAGTGGCGGTTGCACTTTGTGCCTATAGAAAAAAAAACAGTTTTTGTTGGATAAGTACAGTCGACTCTGGATCTATTTTTTAGCCCAAGGGACCTGCAAAGCATATCCAAGGGACGTAAAGTAGGCACGAAGTTACGGCACTTATGTAGCGAATCCTATTTTTTTTACCACGGGCACACCAGCTTCTTAAAAAAGCCTTAGGTAGGAAATAGTAAGCTCGCAAAGCTATTCGAAATTTTGCGTTAAAATACCTACAAAGGATTTTTTGTTTTTTATTTTAAGAAAAACGGCATTAAAAAAATTTATTTTTACTGTTGTCAGCTGTCATAATGAAAAACAAAAAATTGAAATATCCATAAATTACTTTTTTCACTTCTCATAATAATCAATTTTCTGTTCTGAAAACATACAATTGGTTAACTTTTACTCCTTGCTTCACTTCTTTCATGGAACTATTTGACTATTTAGTGAGAAAGAATAGGCGCCCCAAATGACCCTAATATGACAAACCATAAAATGGCCTTGCACAGCTACTTTTACGATGCTTGTGCTATCTTGAAAATAGGCAAGATTAAAAAAAAAAAAAAAAAAACATACTGACGAGCGTAGTATAAAATAACAAGTCGCAACAATGAATAAGCAATAAAATGTAAAAAAATCTTCTTCTTTAAAACTCCGTCACTAACATTTTTTTATTGCAATTTAATTGGCCAGTCCAATACTAAAACAACTCAATAAGTTTTTTCCGGACAAAGTTGAAACAATGTGTTAAAACAAAGTAAAAGTCTTATTAGACATAATTTTTTGTAAATATTGAAAAAAATAGCTTTAATCTATGCAGTTATCAGCTACATAACTTATTTAACAGTTTATGATCAACGGCAATAATTTTTCTTTCGTTTATCTTAATTTAGAAAAGCTTTCGATACCTTAAATAAAGATTATATAAATTGTCATTAAATAACCTACGTGATAACATATTTTTTAAATGTTAGAAAAATAGTTTACAACAATTAAGTTGCATTCTCTGCAAAAAAATTAATGCCACCAAAATATTTAAATTACTATAAGGTAAACCAGTGCTTGGCCAGGGTCAAAACCTGTTGTTATACTTGGCCGCTAACACGATTACGCAATTCTCAACAATCACCGTCATTCGAAAGCAAATTTCCTAATGGATTCAAATTTAGCGTGTTATTAAGGACCACATAAAAAAGTAATCTTAACACTATTGTATTAAGAGTAGTGTTAGAAATTTTTTCATATTAAGGAAAAATGAGAACTATCATTTGCAAGTAAATTACAAAATACTGTTTATGCCAATGCAACGACAAAAAGGAGCACACAGCATGACTAAGTTAAGAGATAGTTATCTTGAATCTTTAACGCATCTTAACTGTTAGACTGTTTTTTTTTGTTCAAATAGAAAAATGTATGCAATAATAATATATTTGTATTTTTAAGCATATTGAAGTACATAAAAATCTGATCGACATTTTTATATATTTGCTTTACAGCTCGCTGGATCGAAGAAAGCAAGAGGATCATGGAAAGGAACGTTGCTGAAGGTAATCCTTTAATTTTAATAAAACATACAAAATTTTATAAGGTCTCTACTTATTTTAATAAGTATTTGTAACGTTGTGTTTCAATAAAATACGCGTTGGAAAAATTTCGTATAGCTAAACAGAAATTATATACAATAAAACATTTAGTGGAGGAATAAAAACTTGAATATAAACTAAATATTCGAAATTGTAATTTTCTTGAACATCAGAATATGACTCAAAGTACCTTAAGTTCAGGTAAATTATGGAAAATTCACCAGTTAATAATTATTCATTATGATAAGTGTAAGATTAACTTGTCTTATCAAATATTTAAACTCGGCTCGCAGGATTCTAAAACTGATGCCATTTCGAGTAAGCTGAAAAAAAACATTAGCATGATAAACACTTAACCTTATCTTATTTTTTATTAATATATAAAACAAAGTCACAAAAATCGTTGTAATCATTAACCGCAAAAACTGCTTAACCGATCGTTAAGTTAAAACTGAAATTTTGCATACTGGTTCTTGACACCATCTGGATGCGTGTTGTACAGTTTTTATCTTTAAAAATTAATAACGACAGCAGTGACAAGTTACATTATTTTTAGGTATGGAGTCTCCTTCAACCTCCCCCCCCCTCAGTTTGAAATAACATAATTTTTATTTATGACTAAGAGTTTATTTTTATTTTGTATAATAAAACTGTTGAGTGAAATAAATTTTTATAGATAGTTGCCTTACAACTTTGTCATAAAAAATAAATGGTTTTTCTTTGTAAAAAGAACTTAATTGCATTCAAGCAAATGTTTGACATCTAATATTATTTTTAGCAATAAACTTATTTAGTAATACTTCAACTCTGAGACCCTCTAAAATTACTTTATGTCTATTAAAAATTTTTTAATTATTTAGCCTTTCTTGTAACATCGTTGATCGCAGGTATGATTTCAATCGCTTTAGAGCAGAAAAAGAGCGTTTGATAGTACACGATGATGCTGGCACTGTCATTAAAAGTTTCATCAATTTTGTGACATTAGGAACTATTGGCCTTATTATCTATAATGTGTTTTTTAAATAAGTAATAATTGGTTTTAAACTTATTTTTGTTTCGTCGCCGACTTTGGGTTGAAGGAATCTTTAATCTGCACTAGTCTTTCCTTCGGAAACCTTGGAAACCTTGAGATTTTGTTTTGTTTTCCAGTCAGTGAGTAACTTTTTAAATTTCTGATCATTATTCATAGCACTTAAAAATAAATCTCTTTCAATTTTTAATTTACTACCATTCAAATCTTTGCTATCTATGACACACAAATTTAAAATTATAGAATCGTCATCTTCTTTTCCGATGATGAAATTTTCAACTTTGTTTAGTAAATTTATTATATTACTATCAAACCTATTTGTTAACAACTGGATCACAGTATTAATTATTTCAAAATATAATTTTTTATAACGCTCCTCTTGACTAGCAAAAACATGACTTTCGGACTGGAAATATTGTTCTGAGCGTTTAGGTTCATTCCTTCCACGTTTGGCATATGGCTGAGATGGCTTCTCTATTTTTAAATTTGTCCTTGCTGTTTTTATTCCATCCTAAATTTTCGAAAAAATTTTATCATTTCCCATTGTTTGGATATTATCTTCAATATTTAGCATTATCGCGTGTGCTTTCTTAATACAAAATTCTTTCTTTTAGAGTTGAATATTTATAATTTCAATCTGATCAAAAATATATATATAATTATCGATAACGTTAAATAAAAATCAAAAAATTAAAGTCTCATAACGTAGCCTTGCAATTTTGCACGTATAGTCGCATCAATTTCACGATCACAGGCCTTATTCTTTAAATAATTTATAGTAGCCCTATAATTTCCACCAAATATAGACTTCAAAGATTTTATGCGCATCGTTCACCTAAAATAAACATAATAATTATTAACATTGAAATCATCATGGTTCAAACTTTAATATGCATTATTCAAATGTCCACTTTGTTTATCAATACTTTGAAAATGATTGGTTTTATTTATAACATACGCATACCTGGCGTAAAAAATAGTGATAACGATGGCGTTCCTTCGGGCTTTATAAATTTAAACTCTTGCACTCTTTTCGATAAGACCCTTGTAAAATTAATGACATCTTCTATAACTGATATAACATTTCTGACATCCACGATTCCTTCCAGCGAGTCTTGAATACATAGATTTTATGTATACGCTGGACAATGGACAAACAATGCACGTGGCTCTACTTCATGAATATAAGTATGGAAACCACTAATTCGTCCACTTACATTGCTTGCTCCATCGTAACATTATCCTCTTAGATTTGTTATATCGAAGTTATTGTCTGTTAAAAACTTCAAAACTAAGCCAAGCAAAGTTTCAGACTTCGTATTCAGAGTATAGATGAAATTAAAAAAAAAAACTCGTTAATCGTTAAATCCTTATCAACCATCCGTAAAAAATCAGAGATTTGTTTAAGTTTAATAGTGTCTAAGGATTCGTCTATTATTATTGCATAATGTTGAGCTAACAAAATTTCGTTTACAATTTTTTGTTTACCTCATCAGCTAACAAAGCTACAATTTCATCAATAACAATATGGTGCAGCCAGTTATAGTTATTTCATTTTAACTAAACTTTCAATTGTGGAATACCTACACTTCTCAATGCTAAAAGCTGGTGCAGATTAAAATATTCTTCGTCATGGCCACGCAAAGAGAGACCTTGCCTTGTCAAATACTGGATGGATGTAAAATTGGTTTTTAGCGCTATAAGACTGTCTAACATTTCTTTTTGTTTAGCAGAACTTAAGTGCTCAACTACACTTTGTTTCTTCGACGAGAGCCATTGAGATAAACATGCCCGATGGAGTAGACTTTTTTTTAAGCTGAAAATAACAAGGTCACATTCTTATATGTGCGAAACCTATCGTCAACGAAAGCGCCTTTTTAGAAACGTTAATAGATTTATCAGTGGACATCAGTAGTTTCTTTTTAATAGCTTCAGAGCAGACAGAACAGATGATTCCGTTTTTCGCTTCATGATAAATAACCCAATAAAATCTATTTTTCCAAGATTCTAGACTCTTTGGTTTTGCTAAAAAAAGTATTTCACTTATCTAAAATTATGGATATTACAATTGTATTATAAATAAAGACCATATCTGTTAAAAAAAAGTCATATTATTTAGGAGCTTACCTAAATTACTGATTTTTGAATCGTCTGCATCTGTAACTAAACTACTGCACGGTTCCGAAAATTGCGATCCTACTTCAACAGCAAGCATTGCATCAGGTATTTACTTTGAGCGCAATTTTAAAATTGCGCCCCCACTGGAGACTTTGAGAACGATTGGTCGTCATTAAAAAAGGTAATTATTATGAAATCGAGCTTTTGGCTCCATTTACCTGGTGGCCAAACCTTAAATATCGCTTTTCTACAAGCATGTGGAAATTAATGCATAGTACTTTTTCTTTTTAATGACGACCAATTGTTCTCAAAGTTCCCAGTAGGAGCGCGATTTGGGAATTGCGCTCAAAGCGAATATTTGATGGTTCGGTAGTCAAACGTTCTTGCGCTGCTGTTGGATCTATCTTCTCTCTCACAAGCCACTTATCGATCTCTCTTTCTCTTTATACTCTTTTTTTCTCTCTACTTACACACTAACCACACTTAAGTACGTATACTATTACTATCAAAAGATGAAAATAATACACATATAGATATACAAAGTAACTATGAGAGGTAAAGCTTGTCAATGTATATACAGTGAATAACCCATATCCCGATCAGAAATCTAAAGGGGCTACCTCAATAGTCCAAGAGGGCCTCTGTAGGCTTTCTCAGTAGTGCCTCAAGAGGTGCATCATGGCGTGCATTAAAGGCCCTCACGAGGTTACCTCAATAACCTAATTTTATCACAGGTAAATATATTTTTTGGAGCAGTTAAACAGAAACGGTGCGTTCGAAAATTACCGACAAATTGTAATTTTCGAACGCGTCCGGAATATTGCAACTGTATTAGTTTTATAATTTAGTAGTAAATAAGAATTTTTTTCTAAAAATGAGTAATAAAATAAAATAGTCTTTAAACTTAAATAAACATAGTGCTAAGAAATATCGCAACGCAAAGTGTATTCAACTATATAATAATAGTGTGATTCTAGCACATAGCTTCGACTTAATGGATATTTCCATGCAAGATGACATTACAGTAGCTTATCCTCTACTACATTATTTTATGGATGTTGATCAACTTGAACGCGAACGACAAGATTTATTGACAAATAGTGACATAAATAATAGTGAAAATTTTCATACAATTATCGATGAATTTAAACAAGAATCTTTAGTAGCAGAAGAACTACATTATAATGAAATAATTGTTTAAAATCTTAATTTCTTTGATTCCTTTATTTTTTACTTAATATTTCTCTAGGGCTAAAACACTGAAGTACTGACAATAATCTTAAACGTTTGTTTTTTTGGTTAGTGGTGATACTGCCTTGCTAGGCCCTACAGTGGTTAATGGGGTAACCTTAAGAGGTACTCATAAGCACCCTATTAAGATTTCTGATCGGGATTGTACCCTTGAATACGCAATAGCTATATTTGATAAACTCGAACTTGAGAGAGTCGAGAGGAGAGACAAGCATGCGCATGCGCCTGATTGCAAATTTTTCTGTCAAAATTTAAATTCTTCTTTTTTTAAGTATATTTGTAGCGATCAGTTATCGCCTACTGATGTGAGACGCCACATATTTAACTTCATATCACTTCGCCCAGAGTGCTAATTAGCTAAAGCTAATGGGAGCTGAGAGTCTTACGAATTGTTTAAATAAGTGTTGTTATTTAATTAATACGTTTTCATTATATAAACAAAGAAATTTCCAAGGTAGCAAATAAAGATTTATGTTAATAAAAATGTATATTATATATGATGTAACACTACTTCTTGATCTGAAATGAAAAGAGACACCGATGCAGCATTGCCAAATTTCGATCACGTTCGTCACCTTTGTTCCTCTCACCTCTTAGGTTTCTGCTCCTGAAAAAGGGGGATTGGCGTGGGAGTTCTCCCGTTCTACGAAGAGAACTAATAATTAACGCACAAACAAATACTTTTCACTATTTTTTATATTTAAAACACTCAACACTAATACACAGTATCTTTCTTGATGATACACGACACAACGCTTCACCTCGTCCTCGGCCTCGCACCACACGAGAATTGTTTGATTAAAGTGCTCCGAGAAGTCCAAGCAATCCAAGAGTAATTACGGCATACATCTGTATTTATGGCAAAAACTTAAAATATATATATACGCTTTAGTGACTCTTGGATAGCTCGGAGAGCTTGGAGCACTTGAATCGAACGAGTCTTTACGTCAAATTTCATTACGTACTAGTTTAACGAGTGCCGCGAGTAATAGGCGTTTTAAACGCCATCGTCTCAAGCGTAATACCAATAAACTTTTAGCTAGAGCACAATCTGCTCTAATACTTCAAAGTTCTTCTGACCAACCTGGTGTTACCAGGGCATATATTGCTACAACAAAAATCAGAGAAAAAGTTCTTCTGGCCCACTTCCCCGATCAACGGAGAACGGATCTTTATCCGTAGATCGATCCAAAAATGAGATATTCTTCGGCCAGTACCGTTGTTCCCTTGTACATGGTTTCTGTAAACAGAGATTCTGAGGGTAAAAGTCAAGCTACCCGCAGCTGGCACTCCATTGTCGAGAATACTAATAATAATAATAGTAATAATAATAATAGTAATAATAATAATAATAATAATAATAATAATAATAATAATGATAAGGAATTACCTTACAGCATACACATATATATTTGGAGGCAGCATCGTATATACTGGTTGCAAGGCCAGGTGTGTGAGAGAGAGAGAGTACAAGTTCCTGTACATCCTGTCTCTCTTGCTCATGCTTCGTAATTGGTCGCTCAAAACTCATATATTTATATATGTAGTAATATGAAGCTGAAGTGGAAGCGATAAAAATGTTTTAGAAGCGTGTGCAATAGAGATAGGATGTACTGGAACTTGGACTCTCTCTCTCGCACCTGGTCTTACAACCATCACAGATCTTATCGGTTATTTTTAGAGCCATCTAATATTAAACTATTTTACCAACAAATACATTTTTACTACTATTTCTGGCAACAATTAGTTCACTTACAAATTTTATATTAAGTCAGTCATTATTGTATTTAGTCAATCATTCACTAGCAGACGTCACAAGCAGAGTTGTTCGTTGCAAGGCTGAGAACCCTGGACACCTATACTTCTCTATAGTACTACTCACTTGATTCTGAGCATTTAACCAGGAATCACTGACTCTTGCCAAAATCTGCGCTGGCTGAACCTATCAGTAAAGCTGTACAGTGGAGGTTGTTTAAATCGTTGAGTGGGAAATTCATACATTAAATTTCCATTGGCTAAATCGAATCGATTATATAACCTCTTCCATTAGTGAATTTTATACTTTCCGCTCAACAAATTAAACGGCCTTTACTGCACCTATAGTGTGGTGCTATAAGGGCCCCTAAAAATCAACGTTTTTAAACTGTCTATTTTTTAATAAATATAGTTATTTCAATAAAACCAAAGTACAAGATCAAGAAGTTGCCAGAAAAGTACCGTGAAATTATAATTGTGAGAATTAGAAGATGTTGCAAGGCAAGTCAGATCAATATTTCTTACTTTTCTTCTGATTTTCTCTGAAGTTAGGTCGTTAACCCTATATTTTTGAGAAATTATTAGATTTTTTGTAAAAAAATACACAAGAAATATTTTAAACTTTTGAAGTTGATCAAAGATTTTCAAAGATATAGTCGATCTTCTGACCACTGTCCGTACGAGTAGGTGTTGAATTGGTAAATTTTTAGTAGCAATTTGCGAAAAAATTAAGTCGAAACCAGTATTTGTTATCACAAATGAATTTGGCATGCGTTTTGTTACATAAGTCCAGAATTTCAGAGGTCTTAATGAAGCCCATAAAAATCGTCCAAGCCAGTATAAGGAAACGAGATAGTATTCAATAGACAAGCATTACAAACCAATCTCCTGACCTTGGATAGCAAAAACGACTGAATTATGTGAAAAAAAAGATGTCTCTGATATAACACCAGAAAATATTGATAAAGAGTTCTACAAGTAGCTTCAACGCTTCAGACTTTGTAGTGTCAGGGACGGATTTAAACGTTTTCAGTTTGTTACCAGCGGCCTTTTTGGGGGGGTAGTCTTTAGTTTAGTTTCCTCTGTTCGGGCAAGTTTGGGGTGGTACGTCATCTGACGTGGAGTTGCTGCAAGAGTCCTGAAGAAGAACATCGGTGCAATGCCAAGCACTGATGCCAGTGTGTCGAAGCGGGTGTTTGAGTGTGGACGGCAACCAATCTCCTTTGTGTGGGCGAGCTTAGGTGGTGTGATGTACGACGTCGAGTAAGAGCTTGAATTCCGAAGAGGATCATCGGCGTTATGCGAAGTACTAATGCCAGTTTGTCGAAGCTAATGTTCGAGCACGACGGCGATCAGTCCCTTTGGTTATGGTGTCCGACGTGGTGTTAGAGCGTAGGGCCCGAAAAGAAGTATTGGCGTGATGTTATGTACTGATTACGGTGTGTCAAATTGGGGTTCGGGCGTGAACGCTGATCAGTCTTCTCTGTTTGGGCGTGCTTAGGTGGTGCGTCATCCTAGATGAAATTGAAGCGTCAGTCCCGAAGAGAAGCATCGGCGTAATGTGAAGCTCTGACGCTGGTGTGTCAAAGCAGGTGTTTGAGCATTGTCAACGATCAGTCTCCTCTATGCGGACGAGTTTGAGGTGGTACGTCATCTGACGTGGAACTGCTGCGAGAGTCCTGAACTGACGCCGGTGTGTCGAAGAGGGTGTCAGATTATGGATGGCGATTAGTCTCCTCTGTGCAGGCGAGTTCGTGTTAGTACGTCGTCCAACGTATAATTGGAACGTGAGCCTCGAAGAAGAGCATGGGCGTGATAAAAAGCTCTGATTCCGGTTTGTCAAACTGGGTGAACGAGCGTGGACAGCGATCAGGTCTCCTCTGTTTGAGCGAGTTTCGAGCATTGCGTTATTTAACGTGGCACTACTGTTTGAGTTCTGAGCTAATGCTGGTATATCAAAGCGGCTGTTTGAGCATAGATGGCAGTCAGTCTCTTATATGTGGGCGCGCCTAGGTAGTCTTACGTCAAATGTGTAGTCAGAGCGTGAGTCCCGAAGATGATTATCAGCGTAATGCGAAGTACTGATGCCAGTTTGTCAAAATGAGTTTTCAAGCATGGACGGCGATCAGTCCCCTCAGTTCGGGTGTCCGACGTGGAGTTGGAGCGTAGGGTCTGAAGAGGAGTATTAGCGTGATGTTATGTACTGATGCTGGTGTTTCGAAACGGGGTTCATGTGTGGACAGCGATAAGTCTCCTCTGTTTGGGCGCGCTTAGGTGGTGCGTAGTCCAAAGTAAAATTGGAGCGTTAGTCTTCTCAGTACGCGCGAGCTTGGGCGATGGCACTGTAGTTTGAGGCAGTACAACCTGTGGACCAAAATGCCTGACGAGTTGGTTAATCTAGCTTGATAAAGGCCTCTGTATATTTCTTGAAGGATGACAATGACAGCTGCTAATCCTAATCTGCTAACTCTCTGTTTCTTAAGTAAACAAGTTGCTTTTTAACAGTAGCGGGGTCCGAGAGACTTAAGTGGCTATGTTACCGGTGATTATTGCAGAAGCTGATACCCACTTCCATTTTCTTTAAAGGCTCTTTGAAAGGTGCAAAAACCTGCTGTGTAGCTGGTGTTCACAAGTTTCAAAGGCTGGTTCTTCAGGTTCATATCTATCTCATGCTTGTTGCTATGTTCGTGTAGGTTAGATTTGTCAAGAGCCACTAGGTATTTCTACCACTTAGAAAGAGTATTGTTGGTTGCAAGTTAGGTGTACGTCAGTCAGTAGTGATGATTAACTCTCAGGCTCGTAGATACCTTTTTACAGCAACAGAGAGTTCTTTAAATATGGCCCCACGTCAAGCGCCAAATTGTTACCAACGGCCTTTTTGGGGTAGGCGGCTTTGAACAGAGAGGGTGAGCTGGGAGTGGCCAGAGTCGTCTTCGATGGTATCGATCAGTCGTTGAGATAGAGCAGCAATGAGCATCCAGTGCTAGAGACTCTAGGCGTAAAAAGGTAGAACACTTCTACTGGAATCCAATGTTACCGCTAGAACTGGTACTGTTGGTAGGTGGTTGGGCAGAGACCCGCAGCAGTCAATAAGAACCCGTAGCCAGTATTTTATATAAGATGCAATAACTAGCTGAAAAGAGCCTCAATTCTATATCAAATTCTTTCAGTAGTCTGACAACAGTGCCTCGTAGTGCGGATAGTAATGGCGAGAGTGGGCAGAGTAATAGTCATTGCACCGAGTTCAACGTGGTATTAATCATAGGTATTTTATTTAAATTAATTGGTGATCTAACTACTGCCGTAATGTAGGTCTCGTTGAGTGAGCGAGGAGCTAGCTTTGGCTTAGATCGAATGATCCGGGAGCATGATTACGAGAAGTCGCGTGGTCCTTCTTACGTACTACAAGCAACTTCCTTACCTGCAATGTTTGACAGTAACTAGTAGTTGCCAACAAGCGGGTGGTAGGTGGTACTGTAAATTGCAAAGGTTTGAAATCAAAGCTGCGCGCAATGTTTAAATATCAAATTTATGTAAAACAATTTAATTTAAAGAATTTAAATAATTTAATTATTATTTTAAAAATTAATAATTAATAAAACAATACCCCAGACGGTAACAACTTAAAGATTTTACATGACATGTCAACACACGATGGTGCTCTATTCAGTGAGTCTCGGGTGAATTTGAGACGGGGGGAGGTGCTAGTCTTCATGTTAAGTAGGTTCGCTACAGGGAGTTTTACATATTTTTACGTTTAGACACTCAACTGCATGCCCAGGTGCCTTTACTTAATGTAGACACTGTACAGGGGTTGCGTTTTAAAAAGTTAAACGTAGTTGAGTTGAGTTTCTTAAAATATTTCAACAATCATGTTTTTCAATATTAATAATGAAACCAACAATTATTCGGAGCAGAAAAGTCCAGGAAGAATTATTTAATTTTTATTTACACGAGTATAGTAGAATAATCAATTTGTTCAGGACGATAAGTGCCTAATAAATGGATTGTTTGTCTCAATGAATAATGTAAAATAATATGTTGGCTGAATGAGATGAGTTCCTGTCTTATTTATTTATTGTATTTAAGAATAAAGTTAATAAATAACTAGTTGGCTGAAGCATATATTTTTTATTAAAATATTATTATTGATATTGAAGATTATATTGCTCTGAGGGTTTGATACGTGGTCTGCTGTAAAGTTTGTTGAAATGAGAACTTCTTTAGGCACACTTCGGTTGAGAAGCAAAATGTTAGAATCGCCCGTAATTACCTATGTACATACATACGTATACTGATACTTGGTGGAACTTGAGTCTCATTGTTTGCCTTCGGATCCTGTTACATATATATGATCAGCAAGTAGTATTATATATACTTCTATTGTTATGTCGTAGTGTATGACTGAGTACAGTGTTTATGTATAGTGTTTAGTATAAATTACTAAATCATTGATGGAACTATAAAAAAGTACACGTTTGATGAGTGTTTATGTGTGTTTTTTCTACTTCTACTGAGCAAGTGTGTGCGTTTGCACCTGTGCGCATGTGTGTATGTAATATGCTAGCAATATTAGTACTATTTGAACTAGTCAATACCATTATTTAAAGAACGTTAATTACCAAAATCTTTTTGCATGTCCTTAAGAAAAATATTGACTTGGGATCCCATGAATGGACCCACGTTGAATTTTACACGGGCTTCCCACATGGGATTTTAGGTGGGAACCTACAAAAATCATGTTTGCCACTATGAAAAAAAATAACTACATGAAAAATATACATTCTATCTTATAAGACAAATAGTAACGGAGGAAGCCTTATGAAAACAAAACGCGAGAACCGTAGAAATTAATACCTTATGAATCAAGACTATACAATAATATTTCTGATAAATGAGAATAAAAAATGACAATCCAGCTGATGCTTATTTATAGTTTTAAATAAAACTAATCGTGAAATATGACTGGTAGTAATAACATTACTATGTAGTAGGTAACAAGTGACTTTTAAACAAAAAAGCAGATAAAAGCAGACGTTATGAATCAAGTGAACTGTCATGCTGCCTTCGTACCTGAAAATAAGAGGGGGGAGGGATACGTAGAAAGTGGACACCTCATCTCGTGCATTTTTTAGGTCCCTTGTCCTCCTCGATTCTGCTCCCGAAAAGGGGAGTTTGCATTAAAATTTTCTCTCGTTCTACTGAGAGAAATAAGTATGGAAAATGCTATCACGTCAGGTTAAGGAAATCGTTTATTACAGCTTTCCACACTGCTCTACAAATAAACTCCTCGACGGCGCTAAAGCTACTCCGTCTCGCTGTGAGAACCGCGATCGCACGTTCAAGGTCCTGAGACCAGGAGGGGCCGCTGCCCTAACGCACTACTGGCCACGTCACGCACGCACACACGCACACTCGCGCATGCCCTCACACGCAATCTCTGGCCCCTGTCCCTTCTCTGCCAAACACACAATCTTACTCCCTTCTACCGCTGTCTTTTCCTTCTCGTCCGGTTAAAATTTTTTTCGCACTCTTTCTCTCTCTCTCTCTCTTTCTCGTACTCTCACTGTCTCTCGGTAACCTTACCTTTGTTTTCTTTTCTCCCTAGTCCCGGTCTTTTCTCTCTCTCTCACTCTTTCCCTTGGGCCCGGTATCTTCGTTTTGAAAAGGAGCTGTGGCTTCCTAACCTCAACACGCCTGCTGGACTTGGTGTCTTGGTGCGGCTGGCACTGATTTGTTGACTTTGACGTCGGGCAAGCTGTCTCAATCGTGTGGCTTGGTGGCTGTGATCGACCTCGACGTGTGGCTGCCCTGACATTGTCGCTGGGAGGCTAGTGCATGAGTGATTGGATTGAGTTCTCACTGCTTCTTGAGATTGGTAAGCTACACTGTGCTTTGTTGGCTGGCTGTGTGCCCTGGGACTCTTCGTGAAGCCCTGATCACTCTGATCACCTGTGATCATCTGAGACCGGAGATAATTCTTCTCCTGGGTCGACTCCTGCAGGGGCTGTTTGAGTTGGGCTGGGCCAAGTCCTACCTTGCCGATTTCTTGAGGTTGGATGACTATAGTTACCGACTGCTGGATTTAGTTTCGGTACCTCCATCTGTGGATGGTAATGGAGTCTTAGTGCCATTTCTTCTTAACCGATCGTCTCAGCTAAATGGTTAATCATCACTGTCTTACTGCAGGCTGCATTTAGGACATCATTTCTTTCTTTTATGCAAATTTCTCCCGGAGAAGAGTTATTTGTCTAGTAATTGCCTGTCTGTGTAGGTTTAATTCTGTATATAGCTTTTATGCATCCAGTGAATATCCATAATTTTGTTGTAGATATTAAGTGTGTTTGACTTATATATTGCTTGTTTACACTGTCTACGTATACACAGTTGTAGCCAACGTCTACATATATTATATTATAGTTAGATTTATTTGATTATTGAACGCGTTTGTAATTGCATTACGTTAATGTACTTTTATTGTCTATTTAAGAGTTTTACCCGATTGCTGTCTGTAGTAATCTGTGCAACGTAATGTATTTTGTCTCTCTGCTATTAAATTTAATGAGCAATACACAGATTACCTGTAGCAAGTGTACAAGGCCTATAATCCATATACGCAAGACCTGCTCTACCTGCCAGAAGTAGTTCCATAACCAGTGCGTATTGCGACTTTTGACGGCAACTTCAAGTAATAGTTGCTGTGCGCGTTCATTCAGTAACATTCTTCTTCGGTCTAGAGACGTACCTCCACGTCGTTCTTCGCAGCCGCAGTTGCAATCGCAGTTGGAATCGCGTGCGCGCTTGTTTGACAGCGTTCGTGGAGTTGACTTGGTTTCCGGTGGGCATTCGTTGTGGGTTTCCGAGTTGTGGGTGGATTCAGTGAATACGATGCTCAGCGGAAATGAGGGTGAATCAACTAAGCCCGTTGCATCCGACGCTAGTCTGCCGATGGACATTGAGATTGGACCTGATGGGTTGCCTGTGGGATGGTATACGCAGTCACTGGATGAACATATGGCTATGCTCTTTAGAGCCATCATGAGATCGAGTGCTGAGACTAGTCTGCGAGTACACTGCATTGAGACTCAGGTTAGCACTAATATGGACGAGCTTGGTCGTTTGCGTGACGAAAATGACCAGCTCAGGGACACACTTCAGCGCGTGGTAGAGGTGCAGAGGGATCCCACGACTTCCTGCTAGCTTAAGATCACGAGTGTGCCGACACATTGTAAAATAAATCCGCTCGAAATTGTGCAAAAAATCTTGCTTTTATTACAGCTGCAGGGTTTTTTTTCAGACGTGCTAGAGGTGTGCTCATTCCCTAACAAAACTAGAGTGACTCCGCCAGAAGCAGGTGGGGTGCGTGACGGTGTTGGTGCCACGAGCTCTTATATACTAAAGTCGGGTGCAACTCGCGATTGTATTTTAAAGGCTTTTATAAATTTCGGAAAATTAGGCTTTTCACAATTATATAATGATTATACTGGTTCCGAAGTCATTGAGCTTTACAAGCTTCTCCCGCGCTCAACGCACGCCTTCCTAATGAAGGCCAAGTCCAAGGCTAAAAGCTTTAATTATAAGTTTGTTTGGGCCCGAGGCTGTGAGGTCTATGTGCAGCGTAACGAAAAATCAGTCTGACAGAGTATTAGCACTGAGGCAGACTTCGAATACTTGCAGTGACTATTGCGTTCTTCGCATCACACAAGTGTTTATGACCATCGACCTGTACGAGTGGCTCACTCTAATGTTAATTCCATACGCGAGCACTTGCATGACATTTAGTACATTCTCCATTGCTACGATGTAGACGTGCTAGCAATGTCTGAGACATGGCTGACCCCCGCTCAATGTACCTCATTGCTTAACATACCTCATTATAGACTTATCCGTAACGATAGGGGTTTGAGGACGGTGGGGGGACGTCGTGAGTATGTACAGGGCGGTGGAGTTGCGTGCTATGTTTGTGAGAATATTTCTTGTTGTATTGTCGTGTCCCCACAGATTTGAAGGATAAATGAGATTGAGTATTTGGTGTTAGATCTTTCGGTGCGGGACGGCTGCCGTCTTCTTTTCGCCTCGGTCTACCGGCGCCCGAAGAGTGACGTGCTTACGGACTTCTTCACTGCCCTCCAGGGTGCTGCTACTCGCTTTTCAAACATTATTGTCGCCGGTGACTTGAACTCAGACCTGTTACGACGGGATTATTACTCGTTTCATCTACGTAACTTAATTGCGGAGAATTGGTTGTATCTCGTTCCATTTGAGGCAACTCATCACCGCGATACGACCCACACCTGATTCGACGTGATCTTGGCGGATACGGATGGTAAAGTCTTCTCCTCGCAATCTTCTGATGCACCTTTCATAAATGGCCATGACTATCTGATTGTTAACTATAACATTTCCCTCGCTCGAAGGGCTGTGCCTCGTATGGCCAGTGACTTTCGAAAATTTCAGCGGCGGAATTTAACAGATATGTCGCCAATGGTCGGCGTGAGCGAGCTGAGTGGCCTCATAGTGCTGGCGTTGATGGGGATGTTGACTCCTGTCTTGACGAGTTTCATGAATCAGTGATTGAGGCGCTTGATATTCATGTGCCTATGAGGGAGTGGAGTCCACATCACCGTCTACCGTACCGCTGATTGCGTGCTGATCCAAAGAAGGACATTGGTGTTGCCCGCGATGGGTTCTTGGCGAAAGCTTTGGAGAGAGAAAAAAGTCCAGCCCGTTGTTGGCAGATTATGCGCAGACATAGTCTTCTGCAGCAAACTCATAGGTCGCCGCTGCGTTCCCTGTCTGCTGATGCGGTGGCACAGTACTTTTTCTCTGTGTCGTGTTCCCACCCCCTCTGTAGCGATCAAAAATTGCAGGAAATCCTGCTGCGGCTGCCTGATGCCACTGATTTTTCGTTTGCCCCTATATCGTGTGTCAAGGTTGACCAGGCTATTATGCAGTGTTGCCGGAAAACCAGGGGCCATAGTTTCGACGGCTTGTCATTCGCATATTTTCGGAAATCACTATCTTTTTTAAACCCTTTTTTGACCCAACTTCTCAATACGTCGTTTACCACATGCACTTACCCAGCGCTCTGGAAGAGGTTGGTGGTCATGACTCTTCCTAAAGTGCCTCACCCGGTTGGACCATCGGACACTCGCCCAATCGCCAACCTGGCTCATTTGGCTAAGGTGTTCGATGTCCTGGTAGCACGTAGAGTGTATGATTATCTGAAGGAGGGCTCTCTGTTATTGCTGATGCAGTTGGGCTTTCAGGCTGGCTTTAGCACCCAGATGGCGCACAGTGGGTGAATTCGCATTTTTTTGTATCAAAATCGTAAATCTCGAGACAGAATAAAGATATCACTATGATTTTCTTTATCTTACAGGTAATTGGACTAGGTATACAGTAAAACTATAGGCAATCGCGTAATATTGTTATAAACAATTATAATTTATCATAAACATTGGAAAAATGACTATAAAAAAATTAAATTCTTCATAAAATTCCTGTTTTCAGTACAATTTTCTCGAAATTTACCACAGGAGGGTTTTTGAAGTCGCTGATTACGATTCTAAGGTTACTTTTTGGAAATTTAAAAATGGCCGATCCAATATGGCGGCAAAGAATCGAGAATTTCATAAACATTTGAATTTAATTGTTAAAGTTGTTATTGTTAGGTTTTTAGAATGTCTAATTACGAATTTAAGGTTAGTTTTTTTGTAAATTTAAAATAGCGGATCCAATATGGCGGCAAAAAACCGGGAATATTATAAAAATTTGAATTTAATTGTTGAAGTTTTTATTGTCAGGCTTTTATGGTTTCTGATTACGAACCTAAGGATAGGTTTTTTGTAAATTCAAAATGGCCGATCCAATATGGCGGACAAGAGTCGGGAATATTATAAAAATTTAAATTTAATTGTTGAAGTCGTTATTGTTTAAGTTACTTATACAAAATTCAAGGTAAGACTAGTAATAAAAAAAATGGTTGGTTCAATATGGCTAACAAAATTATGCATTTTTCTGAATTAAAATAAATTTATTTTTTTTATTAATGAACGTACGTAATGAGTTATATTCACATGCTATAATCTCCTATATAGGTACATACGTATCGTCTAAGCTAGGGTTTGCGTAACATAAGTTGTATGCACGAAATTCAAAATGTCTAATCTAATATAGCGGACGAAAATGTCTACATAAAATGTCTAAATGTATAATTGGTTTGTAACAACAATCAAAGTTTTTGTTTAAATTGCTTATAGCGAATTTAAGGTCTGATCCATGTGTTTCAATGTATACGATTTATTATGGCCAAAACAATCGTAACATTGTTTGAATTTTAATACAAAATTTTAGGTTAAAGAAATGAAAGAATTACAGTTTGCTCGCGAACTTTTATCTATGTGGATTTAGATGAAAAGTTAGGGTTAGATATGGCAAAATCCTATAAATAATTTATTTCATGTATTTTTTATAAAGAAATACACATTATCACTCATCAGACAAGCCAGAGGTGCTTAATGCGTTCTCCTTATATTTTGTATAAATTTGAAACGTTCTCTGGCTATTTATGTAGCTAAAAAAACACGCATCATACGTAACCTATATATTTGCATTACTGGTGCATTAAGGATTATTCATATTTTCTATTTTATTCATGTTATTGAGTCAAGAATGAGTTAATATACAAATTTTTACAATGAACTTTTACATAACTATGTCGTAAAAGCTTTAACTAAAAACTTTAGCTATCTTATAATCTTTTTTATCCGCGGTTTTTTCTTAAATATGGTCATGTAAGCATCCCCAGCCAATCACATGACGAATAAACGGCTTTATACGAAATAACTTACCTTTTTGAGTTTTTGAGATTGATTGCGCTCATGAGTGTTCTTTTCTCAACTCGAAAGAATTTACTTCAAAATTAAGCAGTTATAAGTGGTTTTTTATTATTTGAAATGTACAACAAGTTAGGATGAATCTTAAAGCTATGTACTAACATTCCCAAATTATATTAAGCAAATTTTAATATAGTAGCACTTACTTGCGTTACAAGCATATGCTCAATTTATAGTTCAGCATTTAATAAGATTCTACTAGCGTGGTGGCAGTTTATGACCATGGTTGTTGGTGAAAAGTATTATTTCTCTATAAATTTTAATCATGCATATTGGTATGCCCGGATCATTGTGCATAAAAAAATTAGTAGAGAAAAAACTCACATGACTGTGCATAAAGAAAATAAATTAAAAAAAAATTTGTTTTCTAACAACTACGGATCCAAACTGCCACCACGCTAATAGAATCTTATTAAATGCTGAATTGAAAAATCAGCATATGCTTGTAACGAATGTAAGTGCTAGTAAAAATTTTCTGCTATTCTAAAAAGAGTAAGATAACTTTTGAGTGGGAATAAGCAAGTTTTACTGCACCATTTTGTGTTTCTTATTTTACTTGCACCAAATATGTAATCTTATGTGATGAGCTTGCGTTGCGGGTTGATATGCAAACAGAATATTCTTACAATAAATAATATAGTATAAGGACGAAAAATGAATCAAATAATATTTATCAAGCTCTGCATTAAATATTGGTAAGTTTGGATTTTATTAATATAACTTCAATTAAATCTAAAGACTCTTTACAAATAAAATATGCATTACTACTAGTTTTTACTTTCACAAGTAAATTTTTCCGTTTTTTTTTTTTTAATGCTGGTTTAAACTGGAAGGCTTTCTGCTTATGTAATAGTTTAAACTGTGAAAAGATATGAAACTTATAACATCAACTTAGGCTTTCAGATTCTTAAATTTTATGTACGATTTTCGCTTAGATGAATACAAATGCATATATTTTGGGTATTCGTACAGGCCTATAGTTAGTCTTATTGTCAATAAACATTACAATAGACAATGAGCTCAAATGTTAAAGGAGGCTGGCCTCGAAAAAAATAAAAAATAAGCATTAATACTGGTTGAAAACGGAGAAGCAACGAAGGTGCGTCTCGAATAACTGGACATCGACGTGCATTGGAAATTGCAACGTCAGCTGAGAATAACATATCAGTGTTAGAGTTAGCTTTAAAACAAGCTAAAAAACATAATAATGATAATTTCTCTGAAGATGAATCAAACATTCTTTCCGATTCAAAAAGAGACGACATGCACTCAAACGAATCTGCATTGGCTTTTTACATCGAACATGATTACAGCAAACAAAATATCTTGCATTAGTGAAGGACGTTAAAGAGCATGGCAGCCAAATTTACCCAAGTTACGATAAATTAAGCATTGCTATGAAAGCATGCAAACCTAATGAATGCAGTATTTCTGAAGTAGAAATATGTACACCGTTGCAGAGCATATTGAATAAAACTGGAGAGCGTTTATGTAACTCCGTGGCTTTGAATTGGTCAAAAGATGCTTTGAAAAACTTGGAGCTTCATGTAACTCTGGGTTTTGACAGCTCCTCTGGTTACAACAACAGTCATCAAAGATTTGAAAATAAATCCAATGAGAACTTACAAGCTCAGTATTCTCTTTTTGTAAGCAGCTGTCTTATTGTACAGCTGAAATGTACAACTAATTCAACTATTTCTGAGCTTTGAAACTGTATTAATTTAGATGAATATAATGTTTTCATATACAAAACCATAAATCATAACATTATTGACAATTCTATTTCCGATAAAATTACTGGTTAAATCACAAATAATGTAAAACAGTAGATAAATTAATAATATTTTAAAATATCGTAAGTTCACTTCTACAATTACAATTTTTTTAGACAAAAATAAAGTTTGACAAGATCTTGATATTATTTTCTTTACTTTTTATTAGTTCAACACATTTTTTATCGTCTGAATATTGTCTTATTTTTGTCTATTCTTCATCTTATTTCGAGAATTAGATACAAAAGCGAGCAAACTAAAACTTTATCCAAGTACAAGCTATTATGTAAATTATGTGTATTATAGATAGAGTTTAGTTTTACTTCTTGATGTTTATATCTAGAGATTTTTTGGTGGAACCCGACCCCATAAAGTTACAGATTTTGCAGACCTTTAGGATTGGCGATCAAAAAAGAAGATGATGAAACATCGGTTCAGGAATATTGTTGACTAAAGAATGAGATACAGATACTTAAACAACACATCTTTCTATTGACAAATGGGAAAGCAGTTAAAATGACATATATTGTCTTCAAAACCATGTTTGATGGTAAAGCTCTCAACTCAATAGTCGGCAATAAGTCATTATCATCCTGCCCAATGTGTTTAATCAGTAGCTATGGATTTAAAAGCTTAGATGACAATTGTACTCCAACAGAATCGTCACTAAAATATGGGTTGAGCTTACTTCACTGCAAAATACGATCCTTAGAGCATTTAATTAGATTGGCTGAACGGATACAGTTGAACCTGTCACTGTGGGACATTCCAAAAAGCAAAAAAGGTATAACGACTACTTAACAGCTTAAATTTTATCTCTAAGTCCACAATTAAGGTGCAAGACCAAAAAATATTGTCAAAAGAATCGTAACAATAGATTAGGTATTTTTCTACTTTCTCATAATAAACCTTGTTTTTGTTCTATAATATCTTTTTATTACCTAATTATTACGAAGACCTTAGATAATTATTACAAATTTCATGTGATACACATACAATAAAGAGCATCCTTAAATGAATTTTTATAATAATGTTAATTTAAGTTAATTAAATTTCAATCATTATGCCTTTCTTAAGATAAAATTATTTTGCAATCCATAAGTTTTAATGTGTGTTCATCATAGTGCAGACATTTAAAAAAAAAAAAGTATCATCATCAAAGAAAAAATCTATGAAAAATTTAATGCTCGCACAGATCAAATTTTGCAAGGTCGTGAGACTTCGAATACTGGTAATATCGCGAGGCGATGCTTTCAATATCTACAAATGTTTGCAGAATGCCTAGGAATTTTTCAGAAAATACTAATTAATATCGCTCTAATATTATCGGCCTCTAAATGCTGTAAAAGTTTAAATTTGGAAGAACTGGAACAGTTTTCACACGAAACGTATAACTTATACTACAAAACTTATCTGGTTGCAAGAATGAGTCCTACTGTTCAGAAATTATTAACGCATGGCTGTGCCATTGCAAGCCAATTTCCACTACCCATGCTTTTTTATTTCAAAGACGCGAACGAGTCGTGGCACAGGTTGTATCGTTAGAACCAGACCTCACACGCACGACGAATATCCAGGAGAGCAAAATTTTTAGATATTTTCAATCGAGCCCTATACTGTAGCGATCCATTCATTTCTTTAATATTGATTGACGAAAGAATGAGAAAATCGAAAAATGGTTGTGCAGCTTTGGATATCAGAAGATTCCTCGCAGACGGGTTAGTTAAAAAAATAAGATCGTTAAATTCATTACATATTAATTAGTTCTTGTTTTAGTGAGAAAGTTGACGATGACAAAAGTTATGATGAAAGATATACTGATGATATGACTGACTCACAGACTGAAGCTGAAAGAGATTATTGAATGTTATTAAAGATTATATATAACTCACAATTTTTTTATGTTCAAAATACTTATTAAAAAATATATAATTAACTTAATTACAGCGAAGTATGTATTCTGTCTATTAGATTCTTATTCTATTACTTTTTTATTGGCCTCAAGCAAAATTTTACAAAATTATTTAGGAGCTCTCATCATTTTTAAAACTTCTCTTCATGCTATTACTGGTACGTTATACATGATAATATATAATTTAGTAGATTTTCATGGACATGCAACATTCAATTTTAAAAAGGGATGTTACATCTGTAACCGAAGAAAGAAAAATAAGTCAATTTACTGATGTTCTATCATATAATTAGATGTTTTGATTTTGCCTGCAAAATAAGAAAAGCAGTTATTGATTAAAGTTATTTAATATCTGATCCTGAGTTCTTATCTGAATCCACATAGATAAAAATTCGCGAGCGAACTGTAATTCTTCCATTTCTTTAACCTGAAATTTTGTATTAATATTCAAACAATGTTACGATTGTTTTGGCCATATTAAATCGTATACATGTTAACACATGGATCAGACTTCAAATTCGCTATAAGCAATTAAAAAAAAAACTTTAATTGTAGTTACAAACCAATTATATATTTAGACATTTTATATAGACATTTTCGTCCGCCATTTTGGATTGGACATTTTGAATTTCGTGCACACAACTTATGTTACGCAAGCCCTAGCTTAGACAATACGTATATACTTATATAGGAGATTATGGCATGTGAATATAACTCATTATGGGTGTTTGGTGTACATGGGTCTTTCTGGTTATATTTCCATCAAGTTGGATCGCCTGTGCAATACGGTGTTGTGATATATTTTCAACCTTCGTTGTGATGCAGCCATGTCGCCTTATTACGCATGGTTGGGTTGGTTGCGCCCGAGTAAAAGGCAGGACTATTTTCTTGGAGTAACGACGTACAAGATTGCCGAGCATGCACCCCTAACTTCTCGTGACCTGGTCCTCTATCTCTTTCTCCCTCTCGCGCACTCGCTCTTTCTATTTCTCTCTCTCTTTCTCTTTCCCTGTCCTCTGTTTACAACTGGACCTCGTCCAGGAGGCCTACCAGCGCTTGCGAGCCCTAGCACGACGCACGAAAAACGGAGGGAAAAGAAACACGATACCTCTCGGCTCTCTGACTCGTGACAAAGGCGTATGGCCTCCTGCTGGGCCTCGAGCTGCTGTCTAACTCTCTCTCTCTCTCTCTTCCCCGTTCTGCAGTCACTCTCTCTCTTGTCCTGGATCTCCTCGCGGTGATGGTCTCCGACAACGGGGACATAGCAGCTCTCTCTTCTCTCTCTCTCTCTTTCTCTCGTTCTGAAAACAGCTTTCTCCCGCTCTCTCTCTCAACTTGCAGAACCTCTGGTTTGTATGCGCGTGCGATGGCTCTCGACTCGAGACTGAGTCAGCCCGTCCCGCTGCAACCACAGCGCGTACATCTCGGCGCCTTTTCTCTCTCTCTCTCTCTCTTTCTCTTTCTCTCTGGTTACGGCCAAGCTTTAGGAGGGAGTACTTTCTTGTTGTGTTTGCCTATAAACTCTTGGCCTCGGGTGAGCCTTCGTACTTGTTCGACTTACTCCCCCGATTTGCGGATGGGCTCCGTTGTTCAGCGCGTCGTGATCGGCCGACATTTATGATTCCCACTGCATCGCTATCTTCATACGCATCAGCCTTTTTGCAGAGACTTATGCGGTTGTGGAATACTATCCCACTAAGAATTAGGCAGGTTGATTCGCTGAACGTCTTTAAGACGACTCTTTACCGTTTTTATTTAGAAAAACAGGGGGACTGACTACTAAGCACGCTTATGTTTAAGACTGTAAGCTCTACTAAGTCATTATGGCAAGACTGAAAATATTTTGTTATGATTAATTATTACTTGTCTTTCTCAAAACTAGGGCATACTGTAAATGAAACTAAAATTAAGTGCAATCTAATGTAAATTAACGAATATATATATATATATATATATATTTATATGTATAGATTGCTATGTTAAATTGTCGCCATTCAAATCAAATCAAAATCTCTAAAAATTCTGTAACTTTTGTTTAATACTGTCGAAAATATCAATATTATAAAATCTTTGTACTTCAAAAATTGCCATTCGGGTGTAATGCCCTTGGCATAAATAAATAAGCTTTCGAATCAAAATCAAATCTCTCTCTCATACCCGAGGGCCGCCGCCGTGGCCCGAACAGTACTTTTCAGCATAACTATATTTTTTTAATTTTTACAGCTTATTATTTAACAAAACAAACTGTATGAATTCCAAACAAATATGTTTTCAATGAGATCTTTGTTCTGAGAAGTGTCAGTAATATATCGATGCCTCGGACGAAAACCAGCCCAGTTCCGATTTCCAAGTGTCTTTGTTTTTTAAAAAAAAAATGCAGCTAAATCAATTTAAAAAAAGTTCATAAAACATGGTAACGCCATTTTATTTTAAAAAAAGTCTAACATTTTTACGACTTTATTTTCGCATAAAAACAAATTTTTTTAATTCAAAACTCTAAATTCTTAAACATAAGTAATAACATCCATTAACATAGTGTGAATAGAAACACTATACTGAGACAACTAGTTACGATATCATCGATCAGTGCACAGATTCTGCTGGGCTTATAAAAATTATAATAAAATAACCATACGAACATTAAATTTTGAAAAGATGTCAGCATCTGTCGAGTTGGAATAATTCTGACTTGTTAAAATGAAAAAACAATAATAATAATAATAATAATAACAATAATAAGGATGATTACAATTTGAAGAAAAAAGTACTTAAAAAATATCAAATGCATTAATTTTATTATTATAAAATTATTTTCGCTACATTAAACACAACAATCTTCTTTTTCACGATCCCAGGACTGTTAAAACTATTGTGATAAGATAAAATTCCTTTATGAGCTCCTATGTGCTAGGACCTAATATAGAAGTAGCGCTTCCTGTAAAATAAATTAGCTTCATGCTACTCCAAGAGACAGAAATGGTTATTTGAGTTTTCTAAAAAAATCACTTTTTGTTAGTATGAGGTAATGCATATGTTAACAATAGTACACAGTAAATATATGTATAATTAGAGGATCATAAAACAAGTAATTGTTCCTTGTTCATTACTCATACATTTTTTGATTTTCTGATTGTACAACTAGTAACGAAGAAAAGTTTTAAACTACCTTTCTTATCTCTTGCCTCAACATAAGTAACTATTTTAGTATTTGCTTGGAGGGAATAAGCAATTTCATGAAATTATTATACACTTTGTTCTACTAGAGTAAGCTGCACTAAGCAAACAATTTTTTATTCTTTTTTATTTATCACCGTCAGTATTTTCCATGTCATTGTAATAGTAATAAATGTAAGAAAATTTTTTAATAAATAATTCCTTATGGATTCTTAAGAACCCCTCTGCCTCTTACCATTGAATTAAGAATCATATGCCACTCCTATCTTCAATGACATTATAAACTGAATCATAAAAAATACTTACAGATCAAAATAACTATAATTATTATTTTTACTGATAAGTTTCAAATAAATGGTAAAAAGGATAATAATTGCATATCATTAAAAAAAAAGTCAAAGCAATAAGTATGAGATTACATAAAAATGATGGTGATGTAATTTATGTTGCCATTAAACTTAATAGTGTACAATCATTCATACAAAAAAAAAAATTTTTTTTAAAGTGATTTTCTTCATAAATCTTCCCACTTCGTAAGAAATAACTAAGTCTTATCTTCTATTCATAACCTACCAACAAACTATAAGTTGTAATTCGAAGATTAGACGTTAAGCATAGAGTTAGTCCATCCCAAAATTACAAAATATAATGCAGGATTTGTGAGAGATACTTTTTTTTTGTGTTTATTAAATGTCAATATATAGTAAAATCATATGTTTTATCTGTTCAAGTTATCTCTTTTTACTGGATTCTTAGCACTTAAAAACTTTAATTTTCTGATTTTGAAGAATACTGAATTAAGTATTTTAATTTGTTCTTTTAAAAATACAAAAACTAACTTCATGCTAATCAAAGCGTCTTATTAAAGAGCAAAATGTATGTTTCGAAATAATTTGATTATTCTATATCAATTCCATAGGGGCTACCATACCATAAAGTTATTTTAAGCCATAAAATCTGGTCGAAAACGCTTTTTTTATTTGAACCTTTTTCAATACAAATGATTATGACAAAAAATTTCGATACTGAATGGCATAAATAAACAAGTAGATAATTAAATTAATTTTAATAATATGATGAGAATTAGCTTAGAACTTACTATTTTTTTAAATTCATCGAAAGATTGTAGTTTATGTTTGTACTGTTGACTTTTAAACGAAGTTAAAAAGACCCAATAAGTGAAAAAAAAGTATTGGGACTGAAAATGACATGTGGGCCCTAGTCCGTGGCAGAAGTTGGAAATCTGGAGGAAGCCTCTGACGTCATATCCACTTAGTTCATAGATTTTTTAACTATCCTAAAAGGACCCCGCACAAACCCTTAGGATATTCTCTCTCGGTTAAATTGGCTGAAAATTTTATTTATTACAGATTAAGTTATCCTAAATAGGATGCAACTATTTTTTTTCCAAACAAATGGCTAGTTTTTTAGAAAAAAATTGTTGAGGATGCCGATTTGTCATGAGGTTAGATTTACAAGCGGCATAAACCATTACAACCTTATAATGTATACATACACACATATAGATGTATATTTATTGTTTTTGACTCCTAATCGCCGTTTGCACCCGCTGGAGAAGAGCGCGTGATAAATTTTTAATGAAGCAAGAGTCGACAGAGTGGTTATGCTAAGTGGGGAGTAAATAATCCCATAGCCTTAACGATGGTTTAAACGTTTGGAAAGACATAATTAACTGTGCAATATACGTTTATCATGTATGCGCTCATCTTTAATTGAATATTCTTGTTAAAACCATTTGTAATATTTTACAATTTCTTACTGTCTTATTTATCATGAAAACTTTATAATTGTTTTTTTTTTTTAATTTAGCTTTGATATGTAATGCAATTATTCTTACATGAGATATTTTACCAATTTTATTTGAGGCACGAATAAAGTTCCTTTCTGTTTCTGATTTTTTACTGACGTTTAAAGGTCTTATACAAGCCCCGAACCTATTTATTATTTAATAAGAGTCCCTAAGTACTAAGTGTCTATTTTATTGTTCTTAATTAATTTAAAGAATACATTATTATGAATCCCTTTCTTTGATAAGTTTCTATATATTACTCTTAAATAATTATTATAGTAAGTACACTATACTTTTACTTTGTATTATTAGATGAACCTGTACCCTCTCCCGCTCGCAACCTCGTAGCTGTCTCTGATGAGAAGCCGTCACCACTGATCTAACTTATTTATCAACAACTGCAGTGTCGTGAGCCGTCGTGCTTTTTCTCTTACCTAGTTGGCCGTTAGTACAATCCCGCCCTGATGTTATTCACCGTTGGACCGATCCAAGCCCTAAACTTCTAGCCAGTCATTTAGCCATTCTCTCTGACAGACTTTGAGCCAGACTTCCAGCCAGACATTCTGCCAGACTTTTAGCCAGGCTTCCAGCCAGACATTCTGCCAGACTTTTAGCCAGACTTCTAGCCAGACATTCAACCAGATTTTCTGCCAGACTTTTAGCCATACATACAGCCAGACTTACAGCCAGACATTAAGCCAGACTTCCAGACATACATTCGGTCATTAAATCTGCCAGAAATTGAGCAAAACATCAAGTCAGGTATCCAGCCATACATACTATCAGATTTAGGACCAGGCTTGAAGCCAAACTTCTAGCCAGTCATTCAGCCATACTCACTGTCAGACTTTTAGCCAGACTACCAGCCAGACATTCAGCCAGACTTTAAGCCAGACTCACTGTTAGACATTCAGCCAGACTTTCTGCCAGACATTGAGCAAAACATCAAGTCAGAACTCCAGACATACTTACTGACAGACATTAAGACAAACTTCCAGTCAGACATTCAGCTAGTTTTTCTGCCAGACTTCTAGCCAGATTTCTAGCCAGACATTCAGCCAGGTTTCTAGCCAGTCATTCAGCCAGATTTTCTGCCAGACTTCCAGCCAGACATTAAGCCAGTTTTTCTGCCAGACTTTGGGCCAGACATTAACCCAGACTTTAATCCAGATTTTTTGCCAGACATTAAGTCAAGCTAAAAAAGCCAAAGTAAAAGAAAATTTAATTACAAGTTAGGGCCTGTTCATCCGAATCAATAATAGTAGGTTTTTTTATATTCTAACTGTTGAAAATATGAAGAGCCGGCAAAAATATGATGTACATATTTGGCTTCGCCCGAGATTTACTGAGTGGAGCACCATAGTGTGTCGACACATAGTCCTACTTAAAGAAATTTTTGTTTAGAGTTCATGTAATTTAAGATTCTCACTTTTTCACGTTATAATAAATGAAAAGGGCTATTTGTTAAAACTATACATATTTAAAACTGATTCAAGAACATATACTTGAAAATTTTTTTTAAATTTTACAACTTTGTTACCAGAGTAACCAAGTCCTGGAGCTGCATCTTTGCAATTTTATTGCCACTCTGTATAGAAATACACATTCTTCTACCTATTCAAAAATCTAGAATATTTAAGAAATTACTGTTAAGGTACAATTAAAAGCTGATCTCTCACGTAATGAATTTTTCATCTGTCAATTTTGACGCTGCCGTTTTGATCTCAATGAATGTTCTGTTCCAATTTCTTGACGCTGAAAATTGCAAACATTTGAAGCATTCCAAATTTTCTCTCCAACTCTCCCTATTGTGACTATAGGCATTGTTAAAACTTCCGTGAGTCCAAAGAGTTGTTCTTATCGTCTTTGTTAATTGTTATACATTTGTTGGCAAGGTAGTTTGTTGTTCAATGATTTTAATAAAGGCTGGTGAGATAAGTTCTTTCTCTACTGAAGTTTCCAGCAGACGTTATTACCTGAATATCTTAGGATGATCTTTTCTGGCCTGCTGTTGTCGCAATAGACTGATCGGTAGGAAAACATCCATGCTCTGTAGCATTAGAGCTTGTTGTATAGAGCTATTTTCTAACGTCTCCTGGTGTTCTCCTCACGGGAGAAGTTGCTATCCAGGGCACCTTCTTGTTTCGCTGAGCTCAGTTGTTCTGGTGATCGAAGATGGGGAAACTATTTTGTGACTTTTGCCTGTTGCAGACTATTTCAATTGCTTAACATTATTTCTTCTCAATAAATTCACTGTTAGGCTCAGCCTTCGTAGACCTCGCAGAGGATCGGTTACTCCTGGTTGAAATTCTTTTGGTGGACTAATCGTTGTCGAAAATAATTGCAAAAATGTACTTGTTGACAAGATAGTTTGAATCGAGACGTTTTTAAAAAAAATTTGATGAGATATTGTTACGTCGGCACAGCGTACTTTTCGAGCCTAAGCTTTCGCTCAATAGCTCGGGACTCGCACTGGGCGCGTAGGTGGAACGCGGGGCTGAAAGGTAGTTATTTTTCTTGTCTGAGTATTTGAAAGAGGGTGAGGGCGACCGTTTTAATGAAATCGAAGCGGTTGTCGAGCAATAATGCGATGCACTTGTTCGCGGCGTGCCTCGGAATTATCAAGGATACTTGGTGTGATGTGTCGTACCGTATCGCGAGATCTATAGGTTTTCAGAACCGTAACGAGCAAAGGTAGTTACACTCTAGAAGTTACGCAAGGGGACAAAATGGTTTAAGTTCGCGACCTGTCTAGGATCCACCAGTACCATCCAGAGTAAATGTGATTGTCCTAGACTTTACGTAAGAAGTAATTTGTCTATTTAAATTCGTAACGTGATATTTACTGATACCGAATTTCGAACTCTATCAAAAAAACGTCCACGTTTGAAAAAGGGAAAAGAACTTGTCACTTTGTATATGAAAGGGGGTGAGGGCGACTGTTTCAAATTAATCGTCGCGGTTGTCAAGCAATAATGCGATGCACTTGTTCGCGGTGCGCCTCAGATTTATTGAGGATACTTGGTGTGATGTGTCGTACCGTATCCCGTTCGCGATCTAGAGGTTACCAGTACCGTAACGAGCAAAGGTAGTAACACTTTAGAGGTTACGCAAGGGGGCAAAATGGTTTAAGCTCGCGACCGGTCTAGGATCCACCAGTACCATCCGGGGTAAATGTGATTGTCCTAGACTTTACGTGAGGAGTAATTTGTCTATTTAAGTTCGTAACGTAATATTTACTGATATCGAATTTCAAACTCTAACAGAAACACGTGCGCATCTGAAACCGAGAGAAAAAGAAAAAAAACTTTCACTTTAGTATTTCAATTTGACTTACTTTTATTTCTGGTTTAAAGTATACAGCGAAGCGAATTAGCGCGAGGTGTCCGAGATCGAAGATTTGAAACCGTACTCGTGGAGGACCGTGAGATGGCAGAGGCGAACTCTAGCTGCCTAGTCAACCGTTCGAGGGAGAAATTCAACTGTTTTTCCTGGGCCTTCAGGCATTTTTTATAAGGAGTAGCGGACCTCGACCACGCACTGGCTTGAAAATCGCAGGAAAACTTGCTGGGGGAAAATTTTGAAGAAAATGTAATAGCTGAAAATCTAATTAGTTAGAACTGCTCTAGTTTAGCCACTCAGAAATTGGCACATTCCACATCCGGCTTGTTCTTCTCTATGCGTCAAGAGAAGGAAAGGTGATTCACTTACTCATGCCCTTTCTTCCTCTTTTACATCAAAAAGTTACAAGATTTTATTATAATCTAATATTAACGTTATGATGTGGTATTATCATTAATAACGAATAATAAATATTGTTGATCCATTCAATTGAGCCCAATGCAAAAAGAGCGGTGAAAATCGCTTAATATTTAGGCTTCATTGAATAGATGTTCAGCATCTCGTGGTTTTAATAATAGTCTTAGTAGTAGTTAATTTTAGATACTAATAACTATAATAATTGCTTCATTTTCCGCTAGTTACACCTATACACGTGAGTATTGATTGGACTAATAAATAATCATTGATGATCAATTAACAACAGTGGTTTCTGTGGTTAAAACACTATTGTGTGTGTATTGGTTAAAAGACTATTGTTTTTTTATTAGTGAACTATTATTTTGTTAACTTACTTAGGTTTACTGATAGTTTCCATTCGTTGTTAGTTGTAAATGTGTTTCGAAATATTAGTAGCATTATGTCAACTATGGTTTTCTTTGCTTGTCGTAGAAGAGGAAGTCGGCTCAGTGTGCCCTGGGAAGTTGGGAATTCCGTTACCCGTGTTGGGGGCAAGGCTCTCTCGACATCTCTGCGTCAGGGAAAGGGGGAAGTGCCATGACTTTCCCATTGTCCTTAACATTTGAAATAGTGACAATTTTTAACAAGATTACAATTCGGGCTATCGCAGTATGCTTATGAGATTGTTAACGCGATACAAAAGGGTTGTACAGTTAGCCATGAGCCTGCGAACATGAATGGTAAGAATCGGATAATTCTTTGAAAGTCAATAAAATTGCTTTCGTAGGTTTTTGTAATATTGTTGCTGGCTAATGGTGAAGCGTGTACAAGTTGTATTAGCCATATGTAATAATTCTAATATTTGCTAATATTCTTGCTTAGTCAATGGGTCTTAACTCTAAGTTATTCTAGTTTTTAACATCGTGTCTTTTAAACTTGATCTATGTATATTAAACCTCAGCGCAGCTGTTCCCAGTTAACCTTTTGCATGTGTTAGTAACTTTAAAATTGTTTCATCATTTTACGCTTTGAAAAGTATTTCATCTGATTTCTTTTCTGGTCAGCATGGGCCAGGATGCATGTATGTGAGTCATGCATGGGCGTAGCATCTTAGCTACGAGCAATCTTGTAGGTGATTCACCTCTTTTCAGATGCACATTCGCCCCTGCGTTTAGTATTCTAAAATCGGCACAGAAAGTTTTAAAGCAAGGGAAAAAAAATTAATGTGGATACACCGATGTTACAATATTACATCTAAAAAACGTCAAGACTTATGATGGCCATGGAATAATTTAGTGGTTTATTTTTTTATTTTTTTTTTTTTTTAGATGAAACAAGACGAGAAAAATCTTTACAGATAAACAGGTAAAATTTAGAACAATGTTGGAATTACTAGAAAATCTTGCCATCTACTGACTAAAATTAGACCTATTGGTCTTTAGACCAAGCTGTAAGGATTTTTTTCTTCTAGAAGCTTGTATAAAAAGTAAGAGAGGGAAAAGAAAAAAAAACAGAGAGTCCACGTTGATGTTCGGTGGCCGGCTCACTTTCAAAGGAATAAGAAAAGGGGCACTGACGCTACTAGGTAAAACTATCAAAATGGTAAAAGCCGGTGCAACATAGGGATAAAAAATTGTGTGGTTGTGGGTATTTATTGTAGGCAAAGAATATAAGATATAGCTCTTAATGTATAGAAGATATCCTCTAGCGTAAGTTAGTACGTGGTGTACTGAGTGGATGGTTGCGTACTTGTGTGAGAATTAGTGTTGTTAGATTCTGTGGTTTTACGAGTAGATGTGTGTGTGTGTGTATGAAACAAGTGGAAAAACGCGTTATTTTGGGTGACTGTTAGCATATTTGTGTTAGTGTATGGCTATGTATCCGAGAACTGAGGCTGCCCTTTGCCAGACAGGTTATTATGATGTCCTAGAAGAGACTAAGGACGTTAAAAGAGATCTTAGTTGTAAGTAACGTAATAAGCTAAGGCCGAAATAGAGGAACTTAGGTGTGTTGTAATAAAATAACAGAGTCTTGTAGCAAAGAGAGGAAGCAGCCTGAACCGAAGTTGTTATGTTCGTTTCCTTAAGGACTAGGTAGTTTCTAATGAACCAGGGAATATACAAGATCGATCTGATCATCCTCGTGAACGAACTTTGAATGTCCTAAAGCTGGTTTCTGCTAGCAAATCCCCAGATAGAGATTGTGTAGGTGCTGATACTCCACGGTGATGGCAAAGTAAACGCGTGACTTGGTATTGTTTGTTACGGCTTTGTTGTAAAAGAATTTCAACTGTACATAGGATTGCGGGTGTTTGTAGTGTGTTTACTCGAGTAGAGCTGGCAATTTAGAGTGATCCCCAGATATTTGTTAAAGTTACTTCATGAAATTGATCACACTGTTAAACATGACACTGTACTTTGTCTTGAGAAGTTTCTATGAAAAAAGTATGGCTACGGTCTTTGTTTCGTTGATAAATAATTAGTCATCAGAGGCTGTACCAGTCGTGCAAGACTACAAGATTCTTATTAAAGTGTACGGAATTTTCAGACAGAAGCCCATGACTGCTTGTGATACTGAAAGCTAATCGCCAGCTTACACGCAGGTGTTAATGCCGTCTTACTGGAGGACGTCGTGGCAAAAAATTATGTGGGAGCTATGAGCTCTGGGAAACTCTAGCGATGATGGGATAGCCGTTTGAGATAGCAACTCTGACTTTAACTTTGAGAGATTAGTCCAACAGAAAAGACTTTACTATACTAATAAGAAACTGAGGAAACTTGAATTATCTTAAACTTGATTTTGTTTTTTTTTACGTGCTTGTTAGATTGAGGTAAAATCACGCTTCTGACTATTTTGCCAATACAAGAAAGAAAAGTGATGGATCTATAGCTTTAAGGAAAGATGAGGTGATTTACTGGGTTTAGGAGGTGAATGACCGTATCTTGCTTCCACACTATCAAGAAGACTCAAAAACGCATAGTTCAATTTTCTATATTGCAAATAGCTATTAAGTAGTTCCAAGGAAGAATTTGGAAGATGCTGTTGTTGATGCCATTCCTGTCTAGTTCTTTTCGGTTGCTTAAGGAACATATAATTCGGCTAATTTTGAACGGGGATGTGAGAGCAAAGCCAGAATTTTTGAGAAGGTCCTATTGAACCAAGGGGTTTATGTAAGCGTGCACATCTATCAGAACCAACAGTAATTCTTACGATGAATTGTAACACAAATAAAAATGTCAATGCTTCTTAATAAACTGTAAAAAAAGTATGACTATATAGAATTTTTTTTTCATGCTTCGAATGTTATGAATAAATAATAACACATGAATCTCTAAATTAAGATAATGAATTACAAATATCTACATTTTTATGTGAATTCGATTCTTATAAGACTTACGATACAAAGTTTTTAATTTTTTAATTTTTATTTTGTGATAATTGAACACTATTTTTTTATCTGTAACAAACATTTGCTTTTTTTTTTTTCATGATTTACTTACATTATTGACTTTAGCAAGGCCTAGACTTCAAGGACTATCTTTACATTGTAGGTATTAACATTCAAATCACAGTCTTGAATCTCATACAAAATAAGTTAACACAGTTTTCAATAATCTTAGCTTAATTTACTAACAAATCATGTTCCTACACAACAACACTCACATGTTAAATTTGGCTTCGAGGATGAATGGAATACTGTGTCTTAAGATCACTTGGTTTCAATAATGTTATTGTATTTCTTACTTGCACTAATAAATTATTTAATTACTGCTACGAGAATTTCCATATGACAGTTCTTTTTTTTTCAAAACACCTCAAAAGAACAGCACTATCTGGCTTCTCATCGAAAATATAGCTAAATCAACGATGTAGTACCTTTGATATGTCATTATCTATACCACTTACATCTGGATATTTTTTTTTTTAAATATAATTTTTTTATACCTTCTGTATTGACAGCATTCTATACTTCTTCTTCTGTTAGTGATTCAACAATTACACACGCCATTGCCCACGTGTCAGAGGGAAGAGATAGTGGTTTTAAATTTAAGAGAATCTCAGGCGCCATGTACATTGGCGTTCCTCTGTTATATTTGCCAGCAGTATTAAGTATTGCGGAATGCATTGCGTTTGTACGAATTTAACCTGGGTCACATATTTTAAGATCTAAATTCAGAAGGACATTCTCAGGTTTGAGATCTTCGTGAACAATGCCGTTTACATCACTGTAAAGGGATACGTCAGCCAAACACATTTGTTTTGCGATTGAATACTTATCCGTTATACGCAAGTAGTATTGCTTTTAAACGGCATCATTAAATAAAATTTGACGTGAATCATAGCTATCAAACAACTCCATAACAAAACAGCAATAAGCTGAATCCATTGCTATGGCAGTGATACTAATAATATTCTCATGTCATCGCCTCTTGGCGAACATTTCTCTCGTTAAAACCTAAGCAAATTAACTTGACTGCTACCGTGGTTTCAAGCCAGCTGCCTTTCAGAACACTGTGAAAACCACCCTTACCCACAATTCCGTTGGTTATGATTAAGTCACTTTTATTTATTACAGCAATGCTGCTTAGACCCAGCTTTTCTATTTTTGGCATCTCACGACAAGACTCATCACTTGACGAAGCATATTTGTTATCCTAAGTCTTTTCAGAAGGACGAGGATTTTCTTTGCTTTTACATTTTTTGTTACAGCTTTTAGTTGTCACTGGACATAAATCTTATTTCGGTTTAGTTGGAACAGCTTCGTTAGCTCGTAAAACTGAAAGTACATTTTCTTTCTGAGTGACTGGAAAAAGCCTTTTGTAAAGATTTTTAGTTGTACTTTCTAAAGTACACGTACCTTCTATTAATGTATTACATTGTTCAGTAGTAATCAAATACAAATGGTACTGACCATTGCTTTTTTTTAATTTCTTAGCAAACTGAAAAAAATCATCTCCTCCTTTATCATTGTCAAAGAATGTAAATATTGAGCCTTTAAAATCACCTAATTCTATTTTAGAGTTATTGAAATATCCTTTGATATATTAATTTTCATAAGCATTGACACATAACTTTAAAATGTCTGCATAAGTGTAACCTGTGCCTACTTTAATGGTTAGAATTTTGGGATCTTCAATTAGCGTTTTAACTAATTGATGAGATTTTTTATCACTTTTCTTGTGATTCTACCCTAAATGCAGCTTTATTGGATTATTTTCCATATCCTTTTACATGTTATTATAGAATTCTTATAACATCTACATTTATTACATATTAGTAGTAGTTATTCATACCTTTATTTCATTCAAATTTATCTCAATTTTCTTTTTTTTTTTTTTCTTTATACTTTTATAAAGTATTTCTGATGGTAGCTTTTTGATCAAGTACTTTTTTACTACACTGAGAAAGATTTGGTGCTGCAGTTGTCCCTTCCCCTACAGCAGCTATACCAAGTCACTATTAGTCTGCTGTCTCTGAGTACTGGGATAGCAGGTATCCCAGTCGGAACAGCGTACGTACGAGCCCAAGTATAGTAGCGTTACCTAAAGTGTGGTTCGACGTATGTATCATAGGATAGGTGCATCGCATATACAGGTCTTGTGCAGCTCTCGTCTCAACTGGTATTGCTGATGCACTAAACTTGTGAACTAGCACTGTACTACCAGTAATACTCTGACGGCGCCAAATCTTTCTCAGTGAACCTGAAAAAATTGAAGTATAGTTATAGATATAGGATACGTACACTATTTAAAAACAAAACTTAAGACTTACCTTGATCTTCGAAGTACTAGCGTATTTTTGTAGTAGTTTTACTTTTGACTATACGTTTCAATCACTGAACGCTTCGCAAAGACGCATGACTTTTTTCCGTATTACAGGCTTTTCGTTTTTATTTTAGGGGAACTGATATTTCCAGTTCATAAGCTTGTAGCACTGATCCATAGTACAACATAAATATCAGAAAAAAGACAAATTAACTAAAACTGAGTAAAATTTGTCTTTTGATGTTGTATACGCAGCAGAGCTATTAGTTTTAGTAATTTTTTTTTTTTAATTTACAATTTCTGCAGTTTAGATTAGTTTTACCGAATAAAAGGCCATTGCTCAATCAAACTTTTTAGGGTGAATGAATTATTTGAACTGCAAAAAAAGTAACTTGACGATATTTAAATTTTGTTGTATACTACTTTTATCGAATAATAAAATTCAAACTAGTATCTTATTTGCAAATATAATGTAAATGAGGCCCATAGCTTCGAGTAAGTTTGGGACCCAAATGACATAGTTTATACAAAATTCTTGTACTGTCATTAGTTTTTTTTGTTGTACCAAGACACTTCATGTTGTTCCATACAATATTGATGTCATAACCCATAGTAATGTTCAGGCATCACAAAACTGCCTGCAAAAATGGTTACTAGTATAATTTTTTCAAATTTACGTATGTCTTCAACTAAAAAAATTTTCAGTAAATTGCACATTTGCAAATTGCAAAATTGAAATTTAAATCAATTCAACCGTTTATTTCAAGGCAATTGCATCAGCATTACTTTATTTAGTTATTGAATTAGTAAATCAAACAAGCAGTTGCACATGCGAAATAATACAGATTATATTACAATAATTATGTAAATAATCACAAAATATTATTATGATACTTTCTAATTAGTTGAGAAATTTTAATTATTAATAATTTAACACCAAAGAATACTTAATTTAAGCTTAAGAAACATTCAAAAAGTTTCTGTTTTTTTTAATTTTCTTTTCTATTAAATTTTATAATATTTGGTGCCAGGATCGATATTTGTTCAATAACTTGCTAGTTCAGCCATGCCTCGGAGTGTTTTGGAGTGTTGAAAAAATCACTTATTTTTGACCCAAATGTTTGGTTAGTATATGTACGTTTTATCACCTAGCCAAAAGTTTGATAAAAATAATAATAAATAAGAATCGCTAAAGTAAGTTGTTCTTTTCATCCGTCTAAATTTTTGAAGTACTACAGTAAAGTTATCAGAAGAAGAAGTATACCACACTGACAGAATAAGTGACAATACTTGAAAAGTTCAATTAAACAATAAATTAGAAAAAAGTTTAACAAAAAAAAATCTACAAAAGAATAAAATGAAATTCAAAATCGAACCTAACAGTCAGAAGCACCTGAGTAAACTATTCGAACAATATATAACTACTTAATACTACGTGATATTTTACGTAAATGGAATGCACGTATGAAGTTTAAACTGTAGAATAAATACTTTTCAAGTAATTTGTTAGTATGTAAGAATAAAGAAATTAAAGGAAACATTACATTTTTCTTTAGCTTTAGTTTTCAATTGCGTTAAACGATTTTAATAATTAATGAATAAAAACACTTACTATTAGTAAAGCGCATTCTATTATAAGAACCGTTAGTAAACCATTTGAATTGTACATAGTCTTACAACTAAAATTAGTCATTTATTAAGAGCTTTGTATATTTTAGACGTTTCCCTCCTGTTTTGAGTTGCATACTTTTATTTATTTTATTAATTCTAACGACTTTTGATATTCAAAAATTTAAACAGAAATTTTAACATTACTACAAGTGATTTTGTACTTTCAAGCGTTAATTATACCCTTACTTACAAAAAACTGTATCCACCTAGTGCACATCCAATTATCGCAAGCAAAAAGAGCATGTGTAACATAAAATAATAATAGGACAAATGTAAATATGCTAAGATCCACTTTTTTTACTCCTTTTTCAAACCCTGGTATTAAATACCGTATTTTTTGGATATGATTAAAAATCACATCACGTTGTAAGTTTTTCGAATCACTGTTTACAAAATTTACAAATTTTGCTGTTTATTCATATCATATTTTAATGAATATCAGCCAAAATGTCATGATCATCATATTAAGCTGATGTCACTATACCATTTTTGGTACAAAAATATTTACAAAAAGTAATTGTTAATCTTATTCTGTCAAAGTAGTACAAATCAACATTTATTAAATTGTTAATTATTTATAATTCAACTTGATTTTTTACTGTATAAAAATAGTATGTGTTAAAAAAAGCAGTTTAAAATACTCATGTAGGTCCTAAGTAACTGTCGGTATGCCTGCCAGGGGCTCTTCTTAATATCTTCTCATTGTGTATCTCCACCAACAAATATTTATAAATGTACACATACAAATAAACAATTTTTTCCGTTATTATCTGCACTGCTCAGCAGTTTAGAGTTAAAGTTGACAGAAAAATTTTGTTCAAGACATCTCACTTTCATTTTGAATTCACTTGTGCATGGAATTTTTGAACTTTGAAACGACAAAAGTAGATCAACCACATGATCTTTTTTTTTTTTTTTTTTTTTTTTTTAATTTAGTCAAATCCTCAGGGATTTATTTTCTGCGAATGAGATGGCAACATAAAATAATTTTTAACTTTACGACATACTTCAGATATTGCGTTTAAGACATGACCAATAGACGATTTTCCAGAGCAAAAAGCGGAATTTTAACTGTGGAATTTAAATTACATATAATATTTATCCAACCATGTTTACTAGTAAAATGATACTACGTATTACAAATGAGTTTTTCTGTCATTTGAAAATTCTTTTAATTTTATCTTGTTTAAAGATGTTACTGAGGACATCGATGGCAAACAGACATAAGTCCATGTTATTAATATCCATAAGATTTATCATCACCATTTGGCCAGAAAATATAACGTAAAAATAAGTACATGCTAAAAAATAGATTTTTGGATATTTTAGAACAGTCTTTTTTTTTAAGTTTAAGGAAGACAATTTAAACAACCAGGGGACAATAGATGCTTGAGTATCTCAGTATGAAGTTGTACGTCTATAAAATTATATGGAAGACATAATCATAAATATAAATATACCTTTCATGAAACGATATTGTGTGCAAAGGTAGTGCGATTATAGTTAGAATTAGTATACTTACGTTAGTTAGGTATGGTTTCAATTATTATTTAACTTTTTTATATCGACACTAAGGACAAAGACTATGCCCAAATTGGCTCAGGACGTAAACTATGCCCTTTCGACGTCCTGGGCGAAGATTTTGACCTTTTTTCTAGTCCAGACGAAAACTATGCCCTTTTTTTTGAGTTCGGGTGAAGACTATGCCCTTTTCTTGCGTCCAGACGGGAACTATGCCTTTTTTTTTTAGTCCTGACGAAAACTATACCATTTTTTCCGAGTCTAGGCTAAAACTATGCCCACGTCCAGATGAAAAATAAGTTTAAAAAAATCAAAATATTATTTACTGACCACTGTTGTGTTTTACTTTTCCTAAAACAAAAAACCCCTCCAGATTTGCTTATTCATGATTCTAACGGCTAACAGCCACTAGTATGCTTAGCTGTAAGAAGCTTACGAAAACAAAGCTCCTGAAAACGATTCAACATTTTATATTTAGGTTTCGCGATACTTGTATCCAAGTATCTACGGATGCCTTTGTAAAAAAAAACAACACGTAATTATTATTCTTAGCAGGTCTAGCGGCTTCAGTATTGAGAGTTTGAATAAGTGTTTGGAAAAAAAGAGAATGAACTTTTTTTAAAAGATTTCGTAAAGTGAATATTATAAAAAACTGTAGACAACAACCAAGATATAAATATATTTGACTACATATCCAATTACAAACATGAATGTAAGGTGAGCTTAAATTAATTTCACTTTATTCGGGCTCCAGAAAAAGCCAACATCTTCGTTCAGACTCAAAGAAAATAGAATAATCTTTTTCTGGACTAGAAAAAAGGGCCTAGTTTTCGTCTAGACTAGACAAAAGAGCATATCCTTTGTCCAAACACTGCAAAAGGGCATAGTCTTTTTCTGAGATCCCAAAGAGCATAGTTTTTGTCTGAACTAAACAAAAAGGCATAGTTTTTGTCCGGACTTACGAAAAGGGCATAATTTTCGTCCAGACTTCGAAATAGGACATTATCTTCGTCCTGGGCGTCTATATATGGACAATAATATAGAGTATATTACAGCACAACAAAATATAAAAAATGTTTAGGCTGGCTGATATTAGACTGTGTACTTTTATCAAATCTTCCGATGATTTGGAATCAACTATCTAAATCTAACGCTGATCACATCCCTGCGTTACGCTCATATCTGCCTCATAAGCTTACACACTGATTTCTAGTCTATGTTTATTATGAAAAATATAATTTTATCTAAGAATTTAAGAGAAATAGTCCTGTAGAATCATTTTTTCTTGTAATATAAAATCAAAAAAAAATCACGTACACTTGCATCTAAGTGATCTTTAGTGATCTCTTAACTTTTTTTTCCTTTTATGAAACATTATGTCAAGATGAACCTATTTAGTTTTCAAAGAGATCCATAAGTTATTATAAGTTATTTTTTTTAATAACACAAGAAAAAAGGACGAGCATTTGTAGAAGTGTGTAAGTAAGTGCATTCATGTGAGAAAAATAATTTCCAGCAACGCTGGATATATTTGCACTCTCCTCACCTCTCTGAACTTTACTCCCACTCATTGTCCTTAAGTCAAAAAATCACCTGTATCACAGATGCAAAAATTATGAAAGGACAAAATACATTAAAAATCAATTAATGTTTGTATCAAACAAGAAATAACTTTTTTTCATTTTTGAAAATTTTTAAAATCAATAAAAAAACTGTACAATATTTTCGATTACTGCATGTTATCTTGTCGTTCGTAACTTACTTTTTGTATAAATTTTTATTTATTGCTTACTAATTTATTTGTTCCAATTATTAATAACATTGATTAATAATTGATTTAGTAGAACGTTTTGTTTCAGAACTTAGAAATTAGTAAATTTTATCAAAGTAGGTTTTCTATGTATTGAAAAAAATTTTTTAACTCATAATAAATTTGTTGTAAGATGCGTCGAATGACAGTCAATAAAACCCCTTAAAAATAGTTTTTTACAAACCTTAAATGTTAGGTAAGTTTGATGTTTTGAGCTCATATTTCGTAAGAAATTTCTGAACCTTTATGCACACTGGCAATGAATAGTATTCTTCCTAATGAATCCGTAGCCTTAACAAGTTCTGAAATCAAGATATAAAAACGGTCAAGTTTTTTTTTTGCGCAGCATACATTTTGTATGACATTCGTAGTATAATACTCGTACTTTAACAAAATCAAACTCAGTAATATTGCCTTTTGCCCTAACATTTTTATATACTTTTTACATAGCAAAGCATGAATGTGTTTGATGTGAGGTCTGCAAGAAATACCAGTCAAAAGTCAATATTTCTTGAGTACAAAAGTCAAAACATTTTTTACAGTGAACAATACAAAGATTAATTTTTATTGTGTTCTATACTTGCACAGTTCTTTTTTTTTGTGATTTAAGTGATTTGCTGTTATAAGGCTTAAGGAACTTTTTTACATTGTTACCGGGAGAACAGTTCAGAGAAGTGAGAGAAGTACAAATATGTGCAGCAACACTGAAAATTATCTTTCTCATGTGGATATACTTACATGCGAGCCATTGTGCATACTTCATCCCCTTTTTTTTTATTTAATAACAAACTTGTATAGCAATTTAAAACTTTGATAAATTTATCTATAAGTAATATTTTATACTAAATAAATTAAAAGATTTGTACAGGTTTTAGAAAAGCCATTTGAAGTGATTTTTCCATTAGGTAACATGTTAAATTGATTTTTTTTTATTAAACATGTCAAAAAGCGTACACTTAAACTATATGAAACTATTTTTTTGGGTATTTCGTATGCTATTTTTAGTATACTTCTAATGCTTGAATAGTATCTATCAAAAAATCCTAAGTGTAATGACCATCTCTAAAGGACATCCACTGACATGGAATATTGTGCTATTGAAAAAACCGGAATTGGAGGATGGTTTTTTAAAATTTCTTGAACACAATTATATTTTGGGCATTAAATATAGACTAAGAATGAGTGTATGAGTGTATGTGTCAGATGTAAGCACAACGTAAGAAATGTAATTTGTACGAGTTGCCATATCTGCACTGGAAACTTTTTTCATTTACGTTATATATAATCATTAATTTAGTGAATATTAAAATAATAATTTAAAGCAAACCTAATTAATGTACACATGTACTTATTCTAACGATGGGTGCACGACCTTTGTACACAATATTGTTTCATATAAGGTATTTTTATACTTTTTATACTCAGACTTATATTGTTTTCCATATAATTTTATAGAAGTTTAACTTAATACTTAAGTACCCTAAAATTACTGTCCACTAGTTTTTTTTATTTTTTAATTTTTTTTTTAGTAAATATAACTGGATATAAGAGTGTGAAACAAAATTAAATGGAATCCAAAATATATATCGTGCTGTTGTAGCACGGTGTGGAGGGGGCTGAAGTGGTGTGGAATGGCATAAAAGAGGGGCAAAGGAGGAGTAACATGCAAAATCTACTTCCATCACAAATTTTTTGGAGGTCACAATTGTGAAATTGTTTATTTAGTCTCACGCATAACGCAACTATAGAAGTATAACTTAAAAAATGGTTGATCACAATAATGTGTACTTTTGGAAGACTTACAATTTCTTAAAATTTTACCTCTTAATATAATGTAGAAAAGTCACATGTTGTTATATGAGTTTTATGATCTTTTATCCGTTTTAAAAAGATTTTTACCAGTAAACGAATGAAGACTGTACTATACAAAGAAACTCACTATACAAAAAAAATAATAGAGTATTAATACTTTTACCTAATAATACAAATAAATTTTTTAAGGGTATTTATATTTTAAAAAAATCTTATTGATCTTTGTTTACATTTGTTTTGCAGCTCAATGGTTTTATCCACAGATAATCCAACCGATGCTGCAAGAAGTTGAAATAGTGGAGTCGAAGAATGGTATGGAAGTATATTGGCATGAAGGTAATACTTTTGTTTTCATAAAGAAAAAAAAAACCAGGGGGATAAATGGGTCATGGGACCCACGGTAAGAACGAAGTTCTTTAAACATGAGATGAGTATGGACACAATTTCTTAGGTAACAAGGGGGTCGCCAGACCCACAGAAAGAATGAAGCTCTGTAAACGTTAGTACTGCATTCATGTTGTTTACTAAAACAAAAACTTGAAAAACAAAAAAACAAAAACAAAAAATTTTTTACTACTCACGATGGTTGAACTTCGTGAGTACTGTATTCATGCATGACTTATCCACGGAGTTCAACCATCGTGAGTACTAAACTTGATTTTTAAAATTTTTTTCATTCGTTCTTCAAGTTATTGTTTCAGTAAACTACATGAATGCAGTACTAATTTTCATAGAGCTTCGTTTTTTCTTTGGGTCTCGTGACCCCCTTAATACCCTAGAAATTGTGTGTCTTCATACTCATATGAAATTTAAAGAACTTCATTCTTACCGTGGGTCCCATGACCCATTTATCCTCCCTGGTTTGTTTCTTTTTTTTTTTTTTTTTTTTTTTTTATTTCTTGTTTTATTTCATTTTATTATCTTTCATTTTTTGTTTTTTCACATTTAATTTAATTTTTTTTTTTTCATATTTTATTTTGTTGGTGTTCTTATTCAATGCATATTTCATTTCGTTTTATTTCGTTATTTTTTAATATTTCATTTTATCACTTTTGAAAAATTTTTTTTGTAATTACTTTTTTATATTTCTTTTTGTATTTTTCTATTCAATCTTTTTTTTTGTAGGCCATTTTTTATTTAATTTTTTTTTTTGTCATTCCATTGTATTTATTCATGAGTTTTTATCTTCGTTTCTTGTTGTTTTTTAATGCATTTCGGTTTATTCAATTTTTCAAATTGTATTTTCTGTATTTTCATTTCATCACCCATTCATACCCCCTGGTTTGTTTTTTTTAATTTTTATTTTTTTTATTTCCATTTCTTGGTTTAAATAAATGATTTCACAAACATGAAAACTATGATGTGTACTGTAATAGCATACATTTTTCCAAATATTAGCATTAATGTACAAATGTCATCTTAATTTAAAACTTTGTTGACTTTTTCTTTTAATCAAATTTTCTTTGTTAGTTAAGGTTTTAAACTTGATTAATTCTTTAATGAACTTAGTTTGAAAAATCCGTGATATTTTGGTATTGGACATAATCCTTAAAGATGTTACAAAACTTAATAAGTCTGATACTAATTGGTTTTATTTATTTATTTAATGGTTCATAAGAAACTGTCGATTGTCTTCAATTTTCTGCTTTTTCTTTCACTTTTACAAGGCTTAGAAAACTTTTAAAAAATTTTAAGACAGGTTACTAAATATTTTATTAGTGATAGAGATTATTTGAAACATCAAATCTTTTGGAATGACAAAAAATTGTGTTTAATAAGTATTACCAAATGAACAAACTAATAATGATAATTGATGTAAAACCATTAAAGAATAATGGTTCCGTTAGTTCACATAAAATTTAACCTGATATATTTTTAAAGGAAGTTGTTTCTGAACTATGTCCTGTAGGTAAAAACAAAAAAACTTATATACTCTGAGCGTATGTGAAATAATAATAAAAATATTCATTAAAAGGAAAGGGTGCTGCCGATTGCTTTAAAATTAACACACATATGATTTATGTCTTTTCCACTAGCAGGCTATTTCACGATTTGTTGGATTTAAATTTTTTAACAGGATATACTCAATTTAATTTTGAAAATCAATAATAACGTGCATAACTTACAAAAAAAAATATCTTACAAATTTCTTTATTCATTAATAGATTTTAAAAAATCGTACATTATGTTACTACGGCACTAAGTACGAACAAAAGCGCCCAAAAAGTACGGTTGTTGTACGTCGGTGCCAATAAAATAAAATAAGCAATAAAATGTAAAAAAAATCTTTGTCTTTTAAACTTCGTCACTAACGTTTTAAAATTGCAATTCAATTGGCTGGTCCAATACCAAAACAACTAAATAAGTTTTTTTCAGACAAAGTTGAAACAATGTGTTGAAACAAAGTAAAAGTTTTGTTACCGGACATAATTTTTTGTAAATATTGAAAAAAATAGCTTTAATCTATGCAGTTATCAGTTTCATAACTTATTTAACAGTTTATGATTGACGGCAATAATTTTTCTTTCGTTTATCTTAAATTAGAAAAGCTTTTGATACCTCAAATGAAGATTATATGAATCATCATTGAATAACCTACGTGATAACATATTTTTTGAATGTAAGAAAAATCGTTTACAACAATTAAGTTGCATTATTCTGCAAAAAAATTAATGTGACCAAAATATTTAAATTACTATAAGGTAAACCAGTGCTTGGCCAGGACCAAAACCGGTTGTAATACTTGGCCGCTAACACAATTGCGCACTTCACAACAATTACCGTCATTCGAAAGCAAATTTTCTAATGAATGCAAGTTTAGCGTGTTATTAAGGACCACATTAAAAAGTAATCTTAACACTATTGTATTAAGAGTAGTGTTAGAAATTTTTTTATATTAAGGAAAAATGAGAACTATCATTTGCGAGTAAATGACATAATACTTTTCATGCCAATGCAACGACAAAAAGAAGCACACAGCATGACTAAGTTAAGAGTTAGTTATCTGAAATCTTTAACGCATCTTTACTGTTGGACTGTTTTTTTTTGTTCAAATAGAAAAATGTATGCAATAATAATATAATTGTATTTTTAAGCATATTTATAGTACATAAAAATCTTATTGACCTTTTTATATAATTGCTTTACAGAACGCTGGGTCCTTGAAAGCAAGAGGATTCTAAAGAGGAACGTTCCTGAAGGTAATCCTTTAATTTTAATAAGTAATATGAAATTTTATGAGCTCTCTTCTTATTTTAATTAGTATTTGTAACGTTGTGTTTCAATAAAATACTCGTAGGAGAAATTTCGTATAGCTAAACAGAAGTTATATAGAATAAAACATTCATTGGAGGTATAAAAACTTGAATATGAACTAAATATTCAAAATTGTAGTTTTCTTGAGCGTCAGAATATGACTCAAAGTACCTTAAGTTCGGGTAAATTATGGAAAATTCACCAGTTAATAATTATTTATTATGATAAGTGTAAGATGAACTTGTCTTATCAAATATTTGAACTCAGCCTGCTGGATTCTAAAACTGATGCCATATTAAGTCAGCTGAAAAAAACATTAACGTGATTAACACTAAATCTTATATTATTTTTCATTAATATATAAAACAAAGTCACAAAAATCGTTGTTATTGCTTAAACTGCAAAAACGCAATAACGCAAAAACTGCTTAACCGATCATGCTGAAATTTTGCATACTGGTTCTTGACACCATCTAGATGCGTGTTAAATAGTTTTTATCTTTAAAAATTAATAACAACAGCGGCGGCAAGTTACATTTTTTTTAGGTACGGAGTCTCCTTGAACCCCCCCACCCTTAGTTTGAATAAACATAATTTTCATTCATGACTAAGAGTTTTTTTTTAATTTGTAAAATAGAACTGATAAGTGAAGTAAATTTTTACAGATAGTTGCCTTACAACTTTGTCATAAAAAATAAATGGTTTTACTTTGTAAAAAGAACTTTATTAAATTATAGCAAACGTTCGACATCTTATATTATTTTTAGCAATAAACTTATTTAGTAATACTTTAACTCTGAGACCCTTTAAAATAACTTTATGTATATTAAGAATACTTTAATTATTCAGCCTTTCTTGTAACATCGTTGATCGCAGGTATGATTTCAAACGCTTTAGAGCAGAAAAAGAGCGTTCGATAGTACACGATGATGCTGGCACTGTCATTAAAAGTTTCATCAGTTTTGTGGAATCAGGAAATATTGGCCTTATTATCTGTGGCGTGTTTTTTAAATAAGCAATAATTGGTTTTAAACTCATTTTTGTTTTGTCGCCGACTTTTGGTTGAAGGAATCTTTAATCTGCACTAGTCTTTCCTTCGGAAACCTTGGAAACCTCGAGATTTTCTTTTGTTTTCCAGTCAGTGAGTAACTTTTTAAATTTCTGATCATTATTTAAAGCACTGAAAAATAAAACTCTTTCAATTTTTAATTTACTACCATTCAAATCTTTGCTGTCCATGACATACAAATTTAAAATTATAGAATTGTCATCTTCTTTTCCAATGATGAAATTTTCAACTTTGTTTAGTAAATTTATTTTATAACTATGAAACCTATTTGTTAATGACTGGATCACAGTATTATCTATTTCAAAATATAATTTTTTATAACGCTCCTCTTGACTAGCAAAAACATGACTTTCAGACTGGAAATAATGTTCTAAGCGTTTAGGTTTATTCTTTTCACGTTTGGCATATGGCTGAGATGGCTTCTCTATTTTTAAATTTGTCCTTGCTGTTTTTATTTCATCCTAAATTTTTGAAAAAATTTTATCATTTTCCATTGTTTGGATATTATCTTGAATATTTAGCACTATCGCGTGTGCTTTCTTAATACAAAATTCTTTCTTTTAGAGTTTTGTATTTATAATTTTAATCTGTTAAAAAAAAATAATAATTATCGATGACGTTAAATAAAAATCATAAGATTAAAGTCTCATGACGTAGCCTTGCAAATTTGCACGTATAGTCGCATCAATTTTACGATCACAGGCCTTATTCTCTAAATAATTTATAGTAGCCCAATAATTTTCACCAAATATCGACTTTAAAGATTTTATGCGCATTGTTCTTTAATATGCATTATTGCATTATTCAAATGTCGACTTTGTTTATCAATACTTTGAAAATAATTGGTTTTATTTATATCATACGCATACCTGGTCGAAAAAATGGTGATAACGATGGCGTTCCTTCGGGCTTTATAATTTTAAACTCTTGCACTCTTTTCGGTGAGTCCCTTGTAAAATTAATAACATCTTTTATAATTGATATAACATTTCTGACATCCACGATACCTTCCAGCGAGTCTTGAATACATAGGTTTTATGTATACACTGGACAATGGACAAACAATGCACGTGGCTCTACTTCGTGAATATAAGTTCGGAAACCACTAATTCGTCCACTTACATTGCTTGCTTCATCGTAACATTGTCCTCTTGGATTTGTTATATCGAAGTTATTGTCTCTTAAAAACTTCAAAACTAAGCCAAGCAAAGTTTCAGACTTCGTATTTAGCGTATAGATGAAACTTAAAAAAAACTCGTTAATCGTTAAATCCTTATCAACCATCCGTAAAGAAACATAAATTTTTTCAAGTTTACTGGTTTCTGAAGTCTCGTCTATTATTATTGCATAATGTTGAGCCAACGAAATTTCGTGTACAATTTTTTGTTTACCTCATTGTACGAGGCGTATGCGTTAGCACACACTAGGCTCGGATAGGGTGATTGGGAAAACACAATAAAACACAATAAAATTAAACAGCATAAAAATAACAACTTTTAATGTCACTCACAGGCCAAGAAAACACAGTTAATATACACAAAAATTGTAAAAATTGAATAACACGATATGTAAACACGCACTGTCCTTGAGCTCGCAAGAGATTTTAAAAGTTACTCGAAATAAATGTGACACTGAAAGCACTGATAGAGTATAACTTATTGAAATATTGAATAACTATAAATCACTGTCTGTTAAAAAATGCACAATTACTGTCTGTGGAAATACACTAGAGTTTCACTGAGTCTTGTTGTTGATAATCACTGGTAGTTCGATGAGATTAACTATTTGAGCTGGTCTGCAAATTATGCAATGAGCAACTTAAACAAAGCACTAAGTGCACTGCACTACACAACTGAGTTTTGTCCACTGTATAGTGAGAGTTAATCAGAAGATTTATACTAGCATTTAAAGTGATGTATGTACCTTTGAATGCTAGAGTTTGTCAACGTAACTTAAGAGAGTCTTTCTTTAACGAGAGCTGAGTATAATCTGGCGCTTACAGTTTACAAAGCTTGCCGCGTGAATACGCACACACATACCTGCAGCGCGCCAAGTCAACCAAGCGCACACGCACAGAGCGTTGAGCCACCAAAGACAACAAATGTACACAATGTACACAAAAGCCGGGCCTACTGTCGGTCGCTCTCATTTCCAACACTCATCAACTATCGAAGCTACAATTTCATCAATAACAGAATGGTGCAGCCAGTTATAGTTATTTTGGTTTAACCAAACTCTCAATTGTGTAATATCTACACTTCTTAATGCTAAAAGCTGGTTCAGATTAAAATTTTCTTTGTCATGGCCACGCAAAGAGAGACCTTGCCTTGTCAAATACTGGATAGATGTAAAAATGGTTTTTAATGCTATAAGACTATCTAACATTTATTTTTGTTTAGCAGAACTTAAGTGCTCAACTACACTTTGTTTCTTCGACGAGAGCAATTGAGATAAACATGCCCGATAAAGTGCACTCTTTTCGCTAGCTGGAAATAACAAGGTCGCATTCTTATATGTGCGAAACCCATCGTCAACAAAAGCCTTTTTAGAAACGTTGATAGATTTATCAGTAGACATCAGTAGTTTCTTTTTAATAGTTTCAGAGCAGACAGAACGGATGATTTCGTTTTCTGCTTCATGATAAATAACCCAATAAAATCTATTTTTTAAAGATTCTAGACTCTTTGGTTTTGCTAAAAAAAGTATTTTACTCATTAAAAATTATGAATATTACAATTGTCTTGTAAATAAAGACCATATCTGTTAAAAAAGAGTCATATTATCAAGAATCATGAATCATCTGCATCTGTAACTAAACTACCGCACGGTTCCGAAGATTGCGATCCTACTTCAACAGCAAGCACTGCATCAGGTATTTGCTTTGAGCGCAATTCCGAAATTGCGCCCCCACTGGAGACTTTGAAAACGATTGGTCGTCATAACAAAAGGTAATTATTATAAAATTGAGCTTCCGGATCCATTCACCAGGTGGCCAAACCTTAAATATCGCTTTTCTACAAGCATGTGGAATTTAATGCATAGTACTATCCTTTTCTAATGACGACCAATCGTTCTCAAAGTGCCCAGTGGGGGCGCGATTTCGGAATTGCGCTCAAAGCGAATATTTGATAGTTCAGTAGTCAAACGTCCTTGCGCTGCTGTTGAATCTTTCTTCTCTTTCACAAGCCACTTATCCATCTCTCTTTCTCTTTATACTTTATCTTCTTTTTTTCTCTCTACTAACACACTAACCACACTTATGTAAGTATACTAATACTATCAAAAGATGAAAATGATACACATATAAATATACAAATCAACTATGAGAGGTAAAGCTAGTCAATATATATACAGTGAATAACCCATTTCCCGATCAGATATCTAGAGGGGCTACCACAATAGTCTAAGAGGGCCTCGCTAGGCTGCCTCAGTAGTGCCTTAAGAGGCGCATCATGGGGTGCATTGGAGGCTCTCGCGAGTTTACCTCAATAACCTAATTTTATCACATGTAAATATATTTTTTGGAGCAGTCAAATAGAAACGATGCGTTCGAAAATTACCGACAAACGGTAATTTTTGAACGCGTCCAGAATATTACAGTAGTAAAGAAGAATTTTTTTCTAAAAATGAGTAATTAAATAAAAAAGTCCTTAAACTTTAATAAACAAAGTGCTAAGGAATATCGCGACGCAAAGTGTATTCAACTTTATAATAAAAGTGTGATACTATAGCTTCGACCTAATGGATATTTCCATGCAAGATGACATTAGAGTAGTTTATCCTCTTCTACATTATTTTATAGATGTTGATCAACTTGAACGCGAACAACAAGATTTATTGACAAATAGTGACATAAGTAATAGTGAAAATTTTAATACAACAATTGATGAATTTAAACAAGAATCTTTAGTAGCAGAAGAACTACATTATAATGAAATAATTGTTTAAAATCCTAATTTTTTTGGTTCCTTTATTTTTCACTCAATATTCCTCTAGGGCTGAAATACTGAAGTACTGACAATAATTTTAAACGTTTGTTTTTTTGGTTAGTGGTGATACTGCCTTGCTAGGCCCTCCAGGGGTAAATGGGGTAACCTCGCAAGGTACTCACGAGCGCCTCATTAAGATTTCTGATCGGGATGGTACCCTTAAATACGCAATAGCTATATTTGATAAACTCGAACTCGAGAGAGTCGAGAGGAGAGACAAGTATACGCATGCGCCTGATTGCAAATTTGTCTGTCAAAATTAAAATTCCTCTATTTTTAAGTATATTAAACTTCATATGACTGCGCACAGAGTGCTGATTATCTGCAGCCAATGGGAGCTAACAGTCTTACGAATCATTTAAATAAGTGTTGTTATTTAATGAATACGTTTTCATTATATAAACAAAGAAATTTCTAAGGTAGCAAATAAAGATTTATGTTAATGAAAATGAATATAATATATGATGTAACACTACTTCTTGATCTGAAATTAAAAGAGGCACTGATGCAGCATTGCCAAATTTCGATCACGTTTGTCACCTTTGTTCCTCTCACCTTTTGGGTTTCTGCTCCTGAAAAGGGGGATTGGCGCGGGAGTTCTCCCGTTCTAAGGAGAAAACTAATAATTAACGCACAAACAAATACCTTTCACTATTTCTTTTATTTAAAATACTTAACACTAATACACAGTATTTCTCTTCACAGTACACGACACAACGCTTCACCTCGTCCTCTGGACTGCGCCGCCGCGACTCCGCCTGGCACCACACGAGGCGTGAGCGCACGTCCACCAGGCTCGTCCTGGACCAGGAGAGGCTCCTGCTTGTCCTAAACCTACACTACTATGCACACACTCACACTCCGTCCCCATTGGGGACTCCGTCCCCATTGGGGACTCCCCAATCTCACACACTACTATACTCTCTCTCTCTCGCACTTTCTACACTACAATCTTTATCTCTCTGTCTCTCTCTCTCTCTCTCTCTCTCTCTCTCTCTCTGTCGCACTGTCTATACTACAAATTACTTTTCTTTTTCTCTAGCCTCACCTCCTGGTCAAACGTCTGCGAGTCCAACCCAGGTTGTACATCCTGTCTCTCTTGCTCATGCTTCGTAATTGGTCGCTCAAAACTCATATATTTATATATGTTGTAATATGAAGCTGAAGTAGAAGCGACAAAAATGTTTTAGAAGCGTGTGCAATAAAGATAGGATGTACTGGAACTTGGACTCTCTCTCTCGCACCTGGTCTTACAACCATCACAGATCTTATCGGTTAGTTTAAGAGCCATCTAATATTAAACTATTTTACCAACAAATACATTTTTACTACTGTTTCTGGCAACAATTGGTCCACTTACAAATTTTATATTAAGTTAGTCATTATTGTATTCAGTCAATCATTCACTAGCAGACGTCACAAGCGGAGTTGTTCGTTGCAAGGCTGAGAACCCTGGACACCTATACTTCTTTATAGTACTACTCACTTGATTCTGAGCATTTAACCAGGAATCACTGACTCTTGCCAAAATCTGCGCTGGCTGAACCTATCAGTAAAGCTGTACAGTGGAGGTTGTTTAAATCGTTGAGTGGGAAATTCATACATTAAATTTCCATTGGCTGAATTGAATCGATTATATAACCTCTTCCATTAGTGAATTTTATACTTTCCGCTCAACAAATTAAACGGCCTTCACTGCACCTATAGTGTGGTGCTATAAAAGCCCCTAAAAATAAACGTTTTTAAACTGTCTTTTTTTCAATAAATATAGTTATTTCAATAAAACCAAAGTACAAGGTCAAGAAGTTGCCAGAAAAGTACCGTGAAATTATAATTGTGAAAATTAGGAGATGTTGCAAGGCAAGTCGGAGTAATATTTCTTACTTTTCTTGTGATTTTCTCTGAAGTTAGGTCATTAACCCTATATTTTTAAGAAATTATTAGATTTTTTGTAAAAAAATACACAAGAAATGTTTCAAACTTTTGAAGTTGATCAAAGATTTTCAAAGATATAGTCGATTTTCTGACCACTGTCCGTACGAGTAGGTGTTGAATTGGTGAATTTTTAGTAGCAAATTGCGAAAAAATTAAGTCGACACCAGTATTTGTTATCACAAATAAATTTGGCATGCGTTTTGTTACATAAGTCCAGAATTTCAGAGGACTTAATGAAGCCCATAAAAATCGTCCAAGCCACTATAAGAAAACGAGATAGTATTCAATGGACAAGCATTACAAACCAATCTCCTCACCTTGGATGGCAAAAACGACTGAATTGTGTAAAAAAAAGATGTCTCTGATATAACACCAGAAAATATTGATAAAGAGTTCTACAAGTAGCTTCAACGCTTCAGACTTTGTAGTGTCAGGGACAAATTTAAAAGTTTTCAGTTTGTTACCAGCGGCCTTTTTGGGGGGGTAGTCTTTAGTTTAGTTTCCTCTGTTCGGGCAAGTTTGGGAAGGTACGTCATCTGACGTGGAGTTGCTGCAAGAGTCCTGAAGAAGAACATCGGTGCAATGCCAAGCACTGATGCCAGTGTGTCGAAGCGGGTGTTTGAGTGTGGACGGCAACCAATCTTCTTTATGTGAGCGAGCTTAGGTGGTGTGATGTACGACGTCGAGTAAGAGCTTGAATTCCGAAGAGGATTATCGGCGTTATGCGAAGTACTAATGCCAGTTTGTCGAAGCTAATGTTCGAGCACGACGGCGATCAGTCCCCTTGGTTATGATGTCGGACGTGGTGTTGGAGCGTAGGGCCCGAAAAGAAGTATTGGCGTGATGTTATGTACTGATTACGGTGTGTCAAATCGGGGTTCGGGTGTGAACGCTGATCAGTCTTCTCTGTTTGGGCGTGCTTAGGTGGTGCGTCATCCGAGATGGAATTGAAGCGTCAGTCCCGAAGAGAAGCATCGGCGTAATGTGAAGCTCTGACGCTGGTGTGTCAAAGCAGGTGTTTGAGCATAGTCAACGATCAGTCTCCTCTATGCGGACGAGTTTGGGGTGGTACGTCATCTGACGTGGAACTGCTGCGAGAGTCCTGAACTGACGGCGGTGTGTCGAAGAGGGTGTTAGATTGTGGATGGCAATTAGTCTTCTCTGTGCAGGCGAGTTTGTGTTGGTACGTCGTCCAACGTATAATTGGAACGTGAGCCTCGAAGAAGAGCATGGGCGTGATATGAAGCTCTGATTCCGGTGTGTCAAACCAGGTGAACAAGCGTGGACAGCGATCAGGTCTCCTCTGTTTGAGCGAGTTTCGAGCATTGCGTTATTTAACGTGGCACTACTGCGAGAGTTCTGAGCTAATGCTGGTATATCAAAGCGACTGTTTAAGCATAGATGGCAGTCAGTCTCTTTTATGTGGGCGTGCCTAGGTAGTCTTACGTCAAACGTATAGTCAGAGCATGAGTCCCGAAGATGATTATTAGCGTAATGCGAAGTACTGATGCCAGTTTGTCAAAACGAGTGTTCGAGCATGGACGGCGATCAGTCCCCTCAGTTCGGGTATCCGACGTGGAGTTGGAGCGTAGGGTCTGAAGAGGAGTATTAGCGTGATGTTATGTACTGATGCTGGTTTTTCGAAACGGGGTTCATGTGTGGACAGCAATTAGTCTCCTCTGTTTGGGCGCGCTTAGGTGGTGCGTAGTCCAAAGTGAAATTGGAGCGTTAGTCTTCTCAGTACGCGGGAGCTTGGGCGATGGCACTGTAGTTTGAGGCAGTACAACCTGTGGACCAAAATGCCTGACCAGTTGGTTAATCTAGCTTGATAAAGGCCTCTGCATATTTTTTGAAGGATGACAATGACAGCTGCTAACTCTCTGTTTCTTAAGTAAACAAGTTGCTTTTTAACAGTAGTGGGGTCCGAGAGACTTGAGTGGCTATGTTACCGGTGATTATTGCAGAAGCTGATACCCACTTTCATTTTCTTTAAAGGCTCTTTGAAAGGTGCAAAAACCTGCTGTGTATTTGGTGTTCACAAGTTTTAAAGGCTGGTTCTTCAGGTTCATATCTATCTCATGCTTGTTGCTGAGTTCGTGTAGGTTAGATTTGTCAAGCGCCAGTAGGTATTTCTACCACTTAGAACGAGTATTGTTGGTTGCGAGTTAGGTGTACATCAGTCAGTAGTGATGATTAACTCTCAGGCTCGTAGATACCTTTTTACAGCAACAGAGAGTTCTTTAAATATGGCCCCACGTCAAGCGCCAAATTGTTACCAACGGCCTTTTTGGGGTAGGCGGCTTTGAACAGAGAGGGTGAGCTGGGAGTGGCCAGAGTCGTCTTCGATGGTATCGATCAGTCGTTGAGAGAGAGCAGCAATGAGCATCCAGTGCAAGAGACTCTAGGCGTAAAAAGGTAGAACACTTCTACTGGAATCCAATGTCACCGCTAGAACTGGTGCTGTTGGTAGGTGATTGGGAAGAGACCCGCAGCAGTTAATAAAAACCCGTAGCCAGTATTTTATATGAGATGCAATAACTAGCTCTAAAGAGCCTCAATTTCATCTGAAATTCTTTCAGTAGTTGGACAACAATGCCTCGTAGAACGGATAATGATAGCGAGAGTGGGCAGAGTAGCACTTATTGCACCGAGTTTGACGTGGTATTAATCATATAGGTATTCTATTTAAATTAATTGGTGCTCTAACCACTGCCGTGAAGTAGGTCTCGTTGAGTGAGCAAGGCGCTGGCTTTGGCTAAGATTAATTGATCCGGGAGGATGATTAGGAGAAGTCGCGCAGCCCTTCTTATGTACTACAAGCAGCTTTCTTACTTGCAATGTTTGACAGAAACTAGTAGTTGCCAACTAGTGGGTGATAGGTGGTATTGTAAAACGCAAAGTTTTGAAATCGGAGCTGCGCGCAACGTTTAAAAATCTAATTTATATAAAACAGTTAAATTTAGAGAATTTAAATAATTTAATAATTAAAAAAAAAATTAATAATTAATAAAACAATACCCCAGACGGTAACAACTTTAAGATTTTACATGACATGTCAATACACGTTGGTGCTCTATTCAGTGAGTCTCGGGTGAATTTGAGATGGGGGGAGGTGCTAGTCTTCATGTTAAGTATAGGTTCGCTACAGGGAGTTTTACATATTTTTACATTTAGACACACAACTGCATTTCCAGGTGTCTTTACTTGATGTAGACACTGTACAGGTGCTGCGTTTCAAGAAGTTAAACGTAAGTGAGTTGAGTTTCTAAAAATATTTCAACAATCATGTTTTTTAATATTAATAATGAAACCAACAATTATTCGAAGTAGAAAAGTCCAGGAAGAATTATATAATTATCATTTACACGAATACAGTAGAACAATTAATTTGTTTAAGACGATAAGTGCCTAATGAATGGATTGTTTTTCTCAAAGAATAATGTAGAATAATACGTTGGCTGAATGAGATGAGTTCCTATATTATTTATTTATTGTATTTAACAATAAAGTTAATAAATCATTATTTGTCCTAAGCATGTATTTTTTATTAAAATTATTATTAATATTACAAATTATTTTGCTCTGAAGGTTTGATACGTGGTCTGCTGTAAAATTTTTTGAAATGAGAAGTGAGTCTTTAGGCACACTTCGGTTGAGAAGCAAAATGTTAGAATCGTTGGTAATTACCTATGAACATACATACGCATACTGAAACTTGGTGGAACTTGAGTCTCATCGTTTGCCTTCAGATTCTGCTACATATATATGATTAGCAAGTAGTATTTTATATACTTCTATGGTCATGTCGTAGTGTATGACTGAGTACAGTGTTTATGTATAGTGTTTAGTATGAATTACTAAATCATTGATGGAACTATAAAAGTGGATGCATTTGATGAGTGTGTATGTGTGTACTTTCTACTTTTACTGAGCAAGTGTGTGCGTGGGCGCCTGTGCGTATGTGTGTCTGTAATATGCTAGCAATATCAGTACTATTTAAACTAGTTATTATCATTACTTTAAGAATGTTAATTACCAAAATATTTTCGCATGTCCTTAAGAAAATTATCCACTTGGGATCCCATGAATGGACCAACGTAGAATTTTGCACGGGCTCTCCACGTGGGATTTTAGGTGGAAACCCACAAAAATCATGTTTGCCACTATTAAAAAAAACTACATGAAAAATATACATTCTATCTTATAAGACAAATAGTAACGAAGAAAGCCTTATGAAAACAAAACGCGAGAATCTTAGAAACTAATACCTTATGAATCAAGACTATACAATAATATTTCTGATAAATGAGAATAAAAAATGACAATCCAGCTCATGCTTATTTGTGGTTTTAAATAAAACTTATCGTGAAATATGACTGATGGTAATAATATTACTATGTAGTAGGTAAAAAGTGAAAACAACACTGCCCTCACGTGCTCCTGGCCACGTCACGCACGCACACGCGCACACTCGCGCACGCCCTCACACGCAACCTCTGGCCCTTGTCCCTTCCCTGCCAAACACACAATCTTACTCTCTTCTATCGCTGCCTTTTCGTTTTCGACCGGTTAAAATTTTCTTCGCACTTTTTCTCTCTCTCTCTCTCTCTCGTACTCTCACTGTCTTTCGGTAACCTTACCTTTGTCTTCTTTTGTCCCTAGTCCCGGTCTTTTCTCTCTCTCTCTCTTTCTCTCTTTTTTGGGCCTGGTATCTTCGTTTTAAAAAAGAGCTGTGGCTTCCTAACCTCAACACGCCTGCTGGACTTGGTGTCTTGGTGTGTCCAGCGCTGATTCGTTGACTTTGACGTCGGGCGAGCTGTCTCAAACAAGTGGCTTGGTGGCTGTGATCGACCTCGACGTGTGGCTGCCCTGACATTGTTGCTGGGAGGCAAGTGCATGAGTAATTGGATTGGATGAGATTGAGTTCTCACTGCTTCTTGAGATTGATAAGCTACACTGTGCTTTGTTGGCTGGCTGTGTGTCCTGGGACTCTTCGTGAAGCCCTGATCACTCTGATCACCTGTAATCATCTGGGACCGGAGATAATTCTTCTCCTGGGTCGACTCCTGGGGCTGTTTCAGTTGGGCTGGGCCAAGTCCTTTCTTGCCGATTTTTTGAGGTTGGATGACTATAGTTACCGACTGTTGGATTTAGTTTCGGTACCTCCATCTGTAGATGGTAATAGGGTAATAGAGTCTTAGTGCCATTCCTGCTTAACCGATCGTCTCAGATAAATAGTTAAACATCCTTGTCTTACTGCGGGCTGCATTTAGGACATCATTCCTTTCTGTTATGCGAATTTCTCCTGGAGAAGAATTATTAGTTTTGTAATTGCCTGTCTGTGTATGTTTATTTCTGTATATAGCTTTTATGCATACAGTGAATATCCATAATTTTGTTGCATATATTAGGTGCGTTTGACTTATATATTGCTTGATTCTGTCTACGTATACACAGTTGAATCCGTCGTCTACAGATATGATAATATAGTAAGACTCATTTGATTATTGAACTCGTTTGTAATTGCATTATGTTAATGTACTTTCATTGTCTATTTTAGAGTTTGACCCGAATGCTGTCTATAGTAATCTGTGCGGCGTAATACATTTCGTCTCTCTGCTATGAAATTCAATGAGCAATACACAGAGTACCTGTAGCAAGTGCACAAGGCCTATAATCCATATACGCAAGACCTGCTCTACCTGCCAGAAGTAGTTCCATAACCAGTGCGTATTGCGACTTTTGACGGCAATTTCAAGTAATAGTTGCTGTGCGCGTTCATTTAGTGACACTCTTAGTCGGTCTAGGGACGTACCTTCGCGTGGTTCTTCGCAGCCGCAGTTGCAATCGCAGTTGAAATCGCGTGCGCGCTTGTTTGACAGCGTTCGTGGAGTTGACTTGGTTTCCGGTGGGCATTCGTTGTGGGTTTCCGAGTTGTGGGTGGATTCAGTAAATACGATGCTCAGCGGAAATAAGGGTGAATCAACTAGGCCCGTTGCATCCGACGCTAGTCTGCCGATGGACATTGAGATTGGACCTGATGGGTTGCCTGTGGGATGGTATTTGCAGTCACTGGATGAACATATGGCTATGCTCTTTAGAGCCATCGAGAGATCGAGTGCTGAGACTAGTCTGCGATGACACTGTATAAAGACTCAGGTTAGCACTAACATGGACGAGCTTGGCCGTTTGCGTGACGAAAATGTCCAGCTCAGGAACACATTTCAGCGCATGGTAGAGGTGCAGAGGAATCTCACGACTTCCTGCCAGCTTAAGATCTCAAGTGTGCCGACACATTAAAAAATAAATCTGCAACATTGTAAGATAAATTTGCAAATTGTCAGCAAAGGGCACACCCATACTATGGCAGAGAACGGAAAGTATTTAATTCATAAAAATTAAAAATACAACCAGGCCCAGCGATGTGTTTTAAGGCACCTCAGAGGTAATTGGCATGAATAACGTGTGACCTCTATCAGGCTTCAGCACCGCCTGAGAGCGACCCGTTAGGTACGAATAAAACCATTTAAGAGTATCTGCCGAGAACCCCATGCAACCCATTTTCTGCAGAAGTAGCTTATGGCTAATAGAGTCAAAAGCCTTTCGGAAATCGAACAGGACTAAAAGGGTGACCATACAATGCTCGATAGCCAGGCGAATATCCCCTGTAATCTTCAGCAACGCCGCACGTGCGCATTTTTTTGTATAAAAATCGTAAATCTCGAGATAGGAAAAAGATATCTCTATAATTTTTTTTATCTTACAGGTAATTGGACTAGGTATACAAGAAAACTATAGGCAATCACGGTATACTGTTATAAACAGTTATAACTTATTATAAACATTGGAAAAATTATTATAAAAAAATTAAATTCTTTTTAAAATTACTGTTTCCTATAAAATTTTCTCGGAATTCACCGCAGCAGGGTTTTTAGGGTCGCTGACCTTGATTCTGCGGTTAGTTTTTGTAAATTTAAAAAGGCTGATCTAATATGGCAGCAAAAAATTGGTAATATTATAAATATTTGGATTTAATTGTTAAAGTTATTGTTTAATTTTTAAAATTCCTGATTACGAATCTCAGGTTAGTTTTTATGTAATTTTCAAATGGCCGATCCAATATGGTGGCAAAAAACCAGGAATATTGTAAAAATTTGAATTTGATTGTTAGAGTTGTTATTGTTAGGCTTTTGGGGTCTCTGATTACGAACCGGAGTTTAGATTTTTTTTTAATTAAAAGTGGCTGATCCCACATGGTAGACAAGATCGGGAATATTATTTAATTATTGAATTTTTTTTGTTCATGTTACTTATACAAAATTCAAGGTAAGACTAGTAATGAAAAAAAATGGTTGATTTTATTTGGCCGACAAAATCATGCTTTTTTCTAGATTGAAATAAATTAATTTTTTTATTAATAAACGTACGTGATGAGCTATATTCACATGCTATAATCTCCTATTTAGGTATATAATTATTGTCTAAGCTAGGGCTAGCGTAACATATGATGTATGCAGGAAATTTAAAATGTCCAATCCAATATGGTGGACGAAAAAGTCTATATAAAATGTCTGAATACATAATTGGTTTGTAACTACAATCAAAGTTCTTTTTATATTGCTTATAGCGAATTTGAAGTCTGATCTATGTGTTACCATATATACGATTTAATATGGCCAAAACAATCGTAACATTGTTTGAATTTTAATACAAAATATCAGGTTAAAGAAATGGAAGAATAACAGTTTGCTAGAAAACTTTTAACCATGTGGATTCAGATAGGAACTCAGGGTCGGATATTCAATAACTTAAATCAATAACTGCTTTTCTTATCTTGCAGATATAACAAAACATTTAAATACAGGATAGAACATCAGTAAATTGACTTATTTTTTTTTTTCGGTTACTGATGTAACAATCCTTTTTAAAATAAAATGTTGCATGTCCATAAAAATCTACTAACTTATATATTATCATGTATAACATACGAATAATAGCATGAAGCGGAGTTTCAAAAATGATGAGAGCTTCTTAATGATTTTGTAAAATTTTGCTTGAGGCTAATAATAAGGTAATTGATTAAGAATCTAATAACTAGAATACATAATCGCTGTAATCGATTTAATCATATATATTTTAATAAGTGTCTCAAACATGGGATAATAGTGAGTGTTATATAATCTTTAGAAACATTCCATAATCTTATTCAGCTTCACTCTGTGAGTCGGTCATATCATCACTATATCTTTCATCATAACTTTTGTCATCGTCAACTTTCTCACTTAAACAAGAACTTATTAATATGTGATGAATTCAACGATCTTATTGTTTTAACTTACCTGTCTGCAAGAAATTTTCTGATATCCAAAGCTGCACAACCATTTTTTGATTTTCTCATTCTTTCGTCGATCAATGTTAAAGAAATGAATGGATCGCTACAGTATAGGGCTCGATTAAAAATATCTAATAATTTTGCTTCCCTGGATGTTTGTCGTACGTGTAAGGTCTAGTTCTTACGATACAACCTGTGCAACGACTTGATCGCGTATTTGGAATAAAAAAGCATGGATAGTGGAAATTGGCTTGCAATGGCACAGCCATGCGTTAATAATTTCTGAACAGTAGGACTCATTCTTGCAACCAGATAAGTTTTGTAGTATAAGTTATACGTTTCGTGTGAAAACTGTTCCAGTTCTTCCAAATTTAAACTTTTACAGCATTTAGAGGCCGATAATATTAGAGCGATATTAATTAGTATTTTCTGAAAAATTCCTAGGCATTCTGCAAACATTTGTAGATATTGAAAGCATCGCCTCGCGATATTACCAGTATTCGAAGTCTCACGACCTTGCAAAATTTGATCTGTGCGAGCATTAAATTTTTCATAGATTTTTTCTTTGATGATGATACTTTTTTTTTTTTAAATGTCTGCACTATGATGAACACACATTAAAACTTATGGATTGCAAAATAATTTTATCTTAAGAAAGGCATAATGATTGAAATTTAATTAACTTAAATTAACATTATTATAAAAATTCATTTAAGGATGCTCTTTATTGTATGTGTATCACATGAAATTTGTAATAATTATCTAAGGTCTTCGTAATAATTAGGTAATAAAAAGATATTATAGAACAAAAACAAGGTTTATTATGAGAAAGTAGAAAAATACCTAATCTATTGTTACGATTCTTTTGACAATATTTTTTGGTCTTGCACCTTAATTGTGGACTTAGAGATAAAATTTAAGCTGTTAAGTAGTCGTTATACCTTTTTTGCTTTTTGGAATGTCCCACAGTGACAGGTTCAACTGTATCCGTTCAGCCAATCTAATTAAATGCTCTAAGGATCGTATTTTGCAGTGAAGTAAGCTCAACCCATATTTTAGTGACGATTCTGTTGGAGTACAATTGTCATCTAAGCTTTTAAATCCATAGCTACTGATTAAACACATTGGGCAGGATGATAATGACTTATTGCCGACTATTGAGTTGAGAGCTTTACCATCAAACATGGTTTTGAAGACAATATATGTCATTTTAACTGCTTTCCCATTTGTCAATAGAAAGATGTGTTGTTTAAGTATCTGTATCTCATTCTTTAGTCGACAATATTCCTGAACCGATGTTTCATCATCTTCTTTTTTGATCGCCAATCCTAATGGTTTGCAAAATCTGTAACTTTGTGGGGTGGGGTTTCACCAAAAAATCTCTAGATGTAAACATCAAGAAGTAAAATCAAACTTAATCTATAATACACATAATTTACTTAATAGCTTGCACTTGGATAAAGTTTTAGTTTGCTCGCTTTTGTATCTAATTCTCGAAACAAGATGAAGAATAGACAAAAATAAGACAATATTCAGACGATAAAAAATGTGTTGAACTAATAAAAAGTAAAGAAAATAATATCAAGATCTTGTCAAACTTTATTTTTGTCTAAAAAAATTGTAATTGTAGAAGTGAACTTACGATATTTTAAAATATTATTAATTTTACTACTGTTTTACATTATTTGTGATTTAACCAGTAATTTTATCGGAAATAGAATTGTCAATAATGTTATGATTTATGGTTTTGTATATGAAAACATTATATTCATCTAAATTAATACAGTTTTAAAGCTCAGAAATAGTTGAATTAGTTGTACATTTCAGCTGTACAATAAGACAGCTGCTTACAAAAAGAGAATACTGAGCTTCTAAGTTCTCATTGGATTTATTTTCAAATCTTTGATGACTGTTGTTGTAACCAGAGGAGCTGTCAAAACCCAGAGTTACATGAAGCTCCAAGTTCTTCAAAGCATCTTTTGACCAATTCAAAGCCACGGAGTTACATAAACGCTCTCCAGTTTTATTCAATATGCTCTGCAACGGTGTACATATTTCTACTTCAGAAATACTGCATTCATTAGGTTTGCATGCTTTCATAGCAATGCTTAATTTATCGTAACTTGGGTAAATTTGGCTGCCATGCTCTTTAACGTCCTTCACTAATGCAAGATATTTTGTTTGCTGTAATCATGTTCGATGTAAAAAGCCAATGCAGATTCGTTCGAGTGCATGTCGTCTCTTTTTGTATCGGAAAGAATGTTTGATTCATCTTCAGACAAATTATCATTATTATGTTTTTTAGCTTGTTTTAAAGCTAACTCTAACACTGATATGTTATTCGCAGCTGACGTTGCAATTTCCAATGCACGTCGTTGTCCAGTTATTCGAGACGCACCTTCGTTGCTTCTCCGTTTTCAACCAGTATTAATGCTTATTTTTTATTTTTTTCGAGGCCAGCCTCCTTTAACATTTGAGCTCATTGTCTATTGTCATGTTTATTGACAATAAGACTAACTATAGGCCTGTACGAATACCCAAAATATATGCATTTGTATTCATCTAAGCAAAAATCGTACATAAAATTTTAGAATCTGAAAGCCTAATTCGATGTTATAAGTTTTATATCTTTTTACAGTTTAAACTATTGCAAAAGCAGAGAGCCTCCCAGTTTAAAACAGCATAAAAAAAAAGAAACGGAAAAATTTACTTGTGAAAGTAAAAACTAATAGTAATGCATATTTTATTTGTAAAGAGTTTTTAGATTTAATTGAAGATATATTAATGAAATTCGAACTTACCAATATTTAATGCAGACCTTGGTTAATATTATTTGATTCATTTTTCGTCCTAATATTCTCTTATTTATTGTAAGAATATTATGTTTCCATATCAAAACGCAACGCAAGCTCATCACGTAAGATTACATATTTGGTGCAAGTAAAATGAGAAACACAAAATGTCACAGTAAGACTTGCTTATTTCTACTTACTTTAAAGTTATCTTATTCTTTTTAGAATAGCAGCAAATTTTTCTAGCACTTACATTCGTTACAAGCATATGCTGATTTTTTAATTCAGCATTTAGTAAGATTCTATTAGCATGGTGGCAGTTTAGGTACGTAGTTGTTAAAAAACAAATTTTTTTTTAAATTCGTTTGCTTTATGCATAGTCATATGAATTTTTTCTCGACTAATTGTTTCATGCACAATGATACGGGCATCTCAATATGCATGATTTAACTTTAAAGAGACAAGATACTTTTCTCCAACAACCATGGTCATAAACTGCCACCACGCTAGTAGAATTTCATTAAATGCTGAACGATAAATTGAGCATATGCAATTTTTACACGAAACGTATAACTTATTCTACAAAACGTATCCGTTTGCAAGAATAAGTCCTACTGTTCAGAAATTATTAAAGCATGGCTGTGCCATTGCAAGCCAATTTCCACTATCCGTGCTTTTTTATTCCAAAGACGCGAACGAGTCGTGGCACAGGTTGTATCGTAAGAACTAGACCTTACACGCACAACAAATATCCAGGAAAGCAAAATTATTAGATATTTTTAATCGAGCCCTTTACTGTAGCGATCCATTCATTTCTTTTATATTGATTGACGAAAGAATGAGAAAATCGAAAAATGGTTGTGCAGCTTTGGATATTAGAAGATTCCTCGCAGACAGGTAAGTTAAAACAATAAGATCGTTGAATTCATCACATATTAATGAGTTCTTGTTTTAGTGAGAAAGTTGACGATGACAAAAGTTATGATGAAAAATATAGTGATGATATGACCGATTTACAGAGTGCACCTGAAAGAGATTATTGAATGTTATTAAAGATTGTATATAACCCACTATTTTCTCATGTTTAAAACACTTATTAAAAAATATATAATAAACTCGATTACAGCGATTATGTATTCTGTTTATTAGATTCTTAATCTATTACCTTATTATTAGCCTCAAGCAAAATTTTAAAAAATTATTAAGAAGCTCTTATCATTTCTAAAACTCCTCTTTATGCTGTTATTCGTATGTTATACATGATAATATAATAGTTAGTAGATTTTCATGGTCATGCAACACCTAATTTTAAAAAGAAATTTTACATCTGTAACCAAAGTAAGAAAAATAAGTCAAAATACTGATGTTCTATCATATATTTAGATGTTTCGATTTTGCCTGCAAAATAAGAAAAGCAGTTATTAATTAAAGTTATCGAATATCCGACATTGAGTTCTTATCTAAATTCACATAGATAAAAGTTTGCTAGCAAACTGTAATTCTTCCATTTCTTTAACCTGAAATTTTATATAAAAATTCAAACAATGTTACGATTGTTTTGGCCATAATAAATCGTATACATTGAAACACATGGATCAGACCTTAAATTCGCTATAAGCAATTTAAACAAAAACTTCGATTGTTGTTACAAACCAATTATACATTTAGACATTTTATGTAGACATTTTCGTCCGTCATATTGAATTGGACATTTTGAATTTCCGGCATACAACTTATGTTACGCAAGCCCTAGCTTAGACCATACGTACATACCTATGAAGAAGATTATAGCATGTAAATATAACTTATCACGTACGTTCATTAATAAAAAAATTAATTTATTTCAATACAGAAAAATGCATAATTTTGTCAGCCAAATTAAATCAACCATTTTTTTCATTACTAGTTTTATCTTAAATTTGGTATAAGTATCACAAACAATAAAAAATCCTACAATTAAATAATATTTCCGATTTTTGTGCACCATATTGGATTGGCCACTTTGAATTTACAAAAAACCTAACCTCAAGTTCATATACAGAGACCCCAAAAACCTAACAATAACAACTCTAACAATTAAATTTATATTTTTATAATATACCTGGTATTTTTGCCGCTATATTAGATCGGCCATTTTAGAGTTACAAAAAAACTAACCTGAGATTCGTATTCAGGGATTCCAAAAATTTTACAATAACAACTTTCAACTTTAACAATTAAATCCAATTTGATAATATTTCCAATTTTTGGGCCACCATATTAGATCATTATCAGCCATTTCAAATTTACAAAAACTAACCGCAGAATAAAGGTCAGTGACCCCATAAACCCTGCTGCGGTTAATTTCGAGAAAATTTTATAGAAAACAGTAATTTTATAAGGAATTTAATTTTTTTGTAATAATTTTTCGCATGTTTATGATAAATTTAAATTGTTTATAACAGTATTACGCTATTGCCTATAGTTTTCCTGTATACCTAGTCCAATTACCTGTAAGATAAAAAAAATTATAGGGATATCTTTATCCAATCTCGAGATTTACGATTTTCATACAAAAAATTGCGCACGTGCGGCGTTGCTGAAGATCACACGGAATATTCGCCTGGGCCTCGTTATATTTTTATTTTTTATGAAATCAATACTTTCCGCTTAGATGAGACACTTTTTCCCCCTGTATTGGTCGATGAAGGTGTAGCCCCACTGCTTGGCAGGGTTAAGGACCTTGGCGTGTTGATCTCAAACGACTTATCTTGGAAAGCTCATATCTCTGCTATCTGCGCTCGAGTTCATAGTAGTTTGTACATGTTGCTGTATAACGATCATTTCCTGTCTGTCCGAATGAAATCGATGCTGGCGTCGTCTCTTATTAAGCCACACTTCGATTATGCGTGTTTGGTGTACATGGGTCTTTCTGGTTATCTTTCCATCAAGTTGGATCGCCTGTGCAATACGGTGTGGTGATATATCTTTAACTTTCCTTATAATGCAGCTTTATTACACACGGTTGGGTTGTTTCCGCCCGAGTAAAAGGCAGGACTATTTTCTTGGAGTAGCGAGGTACAAGATTTTATTCACGCAGATACCTCGATACCTGTACAACTTATTTCCAAAAATTTCTGATGAGCTTCGCCGGTCGGCACGTCGAGTGCAGACTGGCCTAATTATACCGCCCGCGGTCCTTTCGTCATATGCTTCTTCATTTTCCCAAAAGTCTATGAGATTCTGGAAAACCATTCCAACTCCTATACGCTTAAAAGATAACGTTGCGTCATTTAAAGTGGCTTTGCACAGGTATCTGCTTTTGTCACGTCCAGATAACTAGGGACTTAACCTTTGCTCAAACTTATGTATTAAGACCGAATGTATCAGGTAAATTGTAGGTTAATTCTTATTTGTGTAAATGGATGACTTGTTTTCTATGGTGATCTGTGATTGCTCTTGTTTAGGCAAGTTATGCTTGTTCGATAACCTATGTACTCTCATTCAATTTCATGCTTTTGATTGTAATTATGCTTTATGAGCCAGCCCGTCCCGCGCGTACATCTCGGCGACTTTTTTCTCTCTCTCTCTCTCTTTCTCTTTCTCTCTCTCTCTTATACCCAAGGGCCACCGCCGTGACCCGAACAGTACTGCACACGCTCAATCGTATTCCTTCGCCGCTGTTGCTGCTGTACCCCGCGTCGCATCGTCCTCTTTTGCTTTTCCCCAGGAGGCAAAACAGGAAACAATTCCGAGAAGTTAAGCCTTTGCCAGTGTGATGTCATACTCGTTACGTTAGCGAGAGCAGCATGAGCCTGGAAGCCAGATTTACCTCGTTACAGAACTTATTCGTGATTAAAGACATTAAGTATTTGTGTACAGTACAACAGTTTTGATATCAACTTTGACTAAACATAAGAGTTTCTAAAAGATTAAATAACAAATACTTGAGACAAATGGCCAGTACTAAATTGTGTAAATGAAAAAAACTCTTTACATTTTATAGGAAACAATATTTTAAAAAAACGTTCGATGCATGCAGAGATTATATTGAACCTACTTAATTATTTACATCTGCTTTTAAATGTTTTTTTTTTTTTAAATCACTCTTTATACCTACTTTATAACAATATTATTACCACCAGTCATATTTACTATTAGTTCTATTTGAAACCATAAATAAGCATCAATTGCATAGTCATTTTTGATTCTACTTTTAATTTCAAAAATAATTATTGTCTAGTCTTTCTTCATCAGGTTATAGTTTCTAAGGTCCATCCGTTTGTTTCAATGAAGGTCACATGATTATATCTAGCCATTCAGATAATGAACATAAGGCTTACTTCGAAACTATTTGTCTTATAAGATATAATGTATATTTTCCATTTGAATATTGTTTTTCAAGGTAACAAACATGATCTTCGAAGGTTACCACGTAAAATCCTACGTGGAAACCAACGTGGTTAGGAACTCACGTGGGTCCGACAAAGGAACACACATATGATCCCACGTAGATACTTTTCTTAGGGGTACGGCAGATTGATGCAGACAAAAGTATGAATTAAAGAGTTTGAATTCTTCACTATAGCCTATAAAACGCTCACTACAGTTTGGTATGTTATCTATCTTTCTCACTTTCCTGTGACAACATAACCTTATGGAGTTTTGACCTTGTTTATTAATTAATTTTTCCTTTCACTTGTACCCTCAAAATTTACAATAGAATAAAATACAATCATTGGATATTTTTCCATTATTAATAAAATTTTTATCTACAGTTCATTGTTAATAAGCAAGGTAAATGCAATACAATCGCTTAAAAACACAACAGCCCATAAGCCTACATGTCAAAACTAGCTATATATGAGTATGAACAACTTGCCTCCTAGAAACCTTCGGTCCTTTAAATTTTAACAGTGTTATTATTGTGACTTTATTTATTTATAAACAAATTTTCACTTAATTTTCATTGATAATTGAATGACCGACCGAATTCCTTCAAAAGATTTTTGTAACGTGACATAACACCAAAATATCGAACAATACGCCGTACTCTCAAAAAAAAGCAAGGTAGAGCAAAAATATTAAGTTATACGAAGATAACACTGAAATTAACAACATTGTGGCACACAAAAAAAAAGGCACTGAGTTTTGTAAAAACAAAACATCAAACCTCGATATTTTCGATATGCCTTTATAAATGAAGCAGGAAAATTATGGAAAAAAACAGTGAACAGTAGGTGCTTAGGTACTTAAGTGTTAAGTTATACATTTATAAAAGTATACAGCAAACAATGTTTTTTTGGGTATATTGCTACCTTCTATAGAAAAATATTGTGTACGAAGGTGGTGCCATTTTCGCGAGAATGAGTATACCTACGATGTTTTGGTATGCTTTAATTAATATTTAATAGGTAACCAATTATAAGTTGTATATTATACCATAATTTGATAAAAGTAGTGTATAGGTTGGCCAGTACTAGACTATGCTCTCATTAAATCTCCCAATGGTTTAAAAAAGACTTCCCTAATAAGGTTACGGATTACATCTGTAACGTCACGCTCACGTCTATGACGTATACTCCCACACTTATTTCTACTGCCGCAGTGCTCTCAAATGTGACTGGCAAACTTGCGGGAAATTCAAATTGGCTATATGGAGTAAGACGCAAAACCCCAGATAACTCGACAACATTTCATACATCATAACTTGATAAATTAATCCTAAGCTATTTAATCCCAATAACCCAACGCGTCTGAAAACAGTATCACAAGCTTTACTAATTAATAAAATACAATAAACAATAACGCAAGCGCCAATCCCCACACAACCCGGAGCGCTTACAGGCCGCTTCGTTTATTAATTGAATAAATAAAATAACACAAGCACCAATCACCACACAACCCGGGGCGCTTACTGGCCGCTTTGATAATTAATTAAATAAATAAAATAACACAAGCGCCAATCACCACAGAACCCGGGGCGCTTACTAGCCGCTTTGTTTTTTAATATGACAAATAAAATAGCACAAGCGCCAATCACCACACAACCCGGGGTGCTTACTGGCCGCTTTGATAATTAATTGAATAAATAAAATAACACGAGCGCCAATCACCACACAACCCCAGGCGCTTACTGGCCACTTTGATAATTAATTAAATAAATAAAATAACACAAGCACCAATCACTACAGAACCCGGGGCGCTTACTAGCCGCTTCGTTTTTTAATATGACAAATAAAATAACACAAGCGCCAATCACCACACAACCCAGGGCGCTTACTGGCCGCTTTGTTTTTTAAAATAATAAATAAAATAACACAAGCGCCAATCACCACACAACCCGGGGTGCTTACTGGCCGCTTTGATAATTAATTGAATAAATAAAATAACACGAGCGCCAATCACCACACAACCCGGGGCGCTTACTGGCCACTTTGATAATTAATTAAATAAATAAAATAACACAAGCACCAATCACCACAGAACCCGGGGCGCTTACTAGCCGCTTCGTTTTTTAATATGACAAATAAAATAACACAAGCGCCAATCACCACACAACCCAGGGCGCTTACTGGCCGCTTTGTTTTTTAAAATAATAAATAAAATAACACAAGCGCCAATCACCACACAACCCGGGGCGCTTACTGGCCACTTTGATAATTAATTGAATAAATAAAATAACACAAGCGCCAATCACCACAGAACCCAGGGCGCTTACTAGCCGCTTTGTTTTTTAATATGATAAATGAAATAACACAAGCGCCAATCACCACACAACCCGGGGCGCTTACTGGCCACTCTGTTTTTTAAAATAATAAATAAAATAACACAAGCGCCAATCACCACACAACCCGGGGCGCTTACTGGCCACTTTGTTTTTTAAAATAATCAATAAAATAACACAAGCGCCAATCACCACACAACCCGGGGTGCTTACTGGCCGCTTTGATAATTAATTGAATAAATAAAATAACACAAGCGCCAATCACCACACAACCCGGAACACTTACTAGCTACTTTGTTTTTTAATATGATAAATAAAATAACACAAGCGCCAATTACCACACAATCCGGGGCGCTTACTGGCCTCTTTGTTTTATAATATGATAAATAAAATAACACAAGCGCCAATCACCACACAACCCAGGGCTCTTACTGGCTGCTTTGATAATTAATTAAATAAATAAAATAACACAAGCGCCAATCACCACACAACCCGGGGCGCTTACTGGGCGCTTTCATAATTAATTGAATAAATAAAATAACACAAGCGCCAATCACCACAGAACCCGGGGCGCTTACTAGCAGCTTTGTTTTTTAATATGATAAAATAACACAAGCGCCAATCACCACACAACCCGGGGCGCTTACTGGCCGCTTTGTTTTTTAAAATAATAAATAAAATAACACAAGCGCCAATCACCACACAACCCGGAGGTTTTACTGGCCGCTTTATTTATTAACATGATAAATAAAATAACACAAGCGCCAATCACCACACAACCCGGGGTGCTTACTGGCCGCTTTGATAATTAATTGAATAAATAAAATAACAAAAGCGCCAATCACCACACAACCCGGAGCACTTACTGGCCACTTCGTTTTTTAATATGATAAATAAAATAACACAAGTGCCAATCACCACTCATTCCGGAGCCCTAGATGATGATTTTAAAAATTAATAAAATTTATAAAGTAATAACACGAATGCCCATCACCAAACTATAAAGAGCACTTTCTAGTTGCGTAAAACTTTTTTTATCATTTGATGCTTTCTTTAAACAAATAATGCAACCAGTAAGCGCCCCGGGTTGTGTGGTGTTTGGCGCTTGTGTTATTTTATTTATTCAATTAATTATCAAAGCGGCCAGTTAGCGCCCCGGGTTGTGTGGTGATTGGCGCTTGTGTTATTTTATTTATTTAATTAATTATCAAAGCGGCCAGTAAGCGCCCCGGGTTGTGTGGTGATTGGCAATTGTGTCATTTTATTTATTCAATTAATTATCAAAGCGGCCAGTAAGTGCCCCGAGTTGTGTGGTGATTGGCGCTTGTGTTATTTTATTTATCAGATTAAAAAACAAAGCGGCCAGTAAGCGCCCCGGGTTGTGTGAAGATTGGCGCTTGCGTTATTGTTTAATGTATTTTATTAATTAATAAAGCTTGTGATACTGCTTTTAGGCACGTTGGGTTATTGGGTTAAATAGCTTAGGATTAATTTATCAAGTTATGGTGTATGAAATGTTGTCGAGTTATCTGGGGTTTTGCGTCTTGCTCCATATAGCCAATTTCAATTTTCCGCAAGTTTGCCAGTTACATCTGAGAGCACTGCTACTGCGTATTTATTTCTCAAAGTATAACTGTATTTATCCAGAAAATTAAGAAAACCATCCTGTAGTATCGCTTTCTTCAATAGGATATTACATGCTGGTGGATGTCCTTTTAGGACGTCAATCACACGTAGGTTCTTTGATGGATATTATTCAAATGTCAAACGTATATTAAAAATTAATTCCATTATTTGATACATGTTCAATTTTAAAAAATTGCAATCTAACATATTATTTTATGAAAAAATCCCGAAGAACTGCATTTATTTGATCTGTAAACATCTCCCAATTTTTTGGGTACGAAAAATACTTTCAGGTAAACTAATTAAATTTTTAAATGAATTAACAAGTTGGTTTTTAAATAAATTTAAAAGGAGGAAATCCAGTATTCGTAAAATAATGTATGTGAGTCCATACAATTAAAAAAACATTTAAATCACAAATAAAAAAATTGTAAAAGAATAAAACACAAAAAGCGTCAATAATTGTATAAGTACAGTGCAAAAAAAAATTTTTTAAGTTTTCAGAGTTTTAGAAAACTATAAAAATTGTATGAATATCTATTTATTTCTAGTTAAAGTGACAAGTTAGTAACATCAAAATAACTATTTAATATTACATTGAAAAGCTGCTCTGCTAGAGTTTACTAATTGCCAAGATTTCTAAGAAAACATTTAATAAAAAAAGTTATTTTATTGAATAAATTATAAATTAACTTTATTTACAATTAAATCAAATGGATCCATATATATTAAATTAAAATTTACGTAAAAAGTAAGTAAAAAACTGTATGATGAGATGGAGTAATCAAAGATACTTTATCGGGACCGCTCATATTGGAGTGGGT